>NC_058083.1:443267679-443540749 GCF_014858855.1 Bufo gargarizans
CAGGCACTTGAGGCAAATGCGCCGGGGGGGTCCGGTGACCCCCCCATGTAAGCGATCGTAGAAAACCGCAGGTCAATTCAGACCTGCCGTTTTCTGTGTTTCCGGGTTATTCTGGTCTCTGAAGACCCGATTCCCCGGAACAGGATGGTGATGGTGGTGTGATTTCACCCCACCAATCACCATCCAGCGATCCTGAGTGGTGATGAGACATTACCACTCAGGATCGCTTTCTGATTGGTCTGTTGGCGGTCCGGCGGCAGATACAAAAGAGGCAGGCGCTTCTCCTCCTTTTGTGTTCCGGAGCCAGAGGAGAGAGGAGCTGCCTGCATGTGTGTCTGCCATCGCTGCCAGCACCCCCAGGACCCAATCTCTGCCCCCAGGACCCCCCATCAGGTACATAGGGACAGCATAGGGAAAGTTTGGTTTAGGCAGGGGAAAAAAAGGGAAAGTTAGTTTCTGAACTTTGATTGCATCACCCTAAGTTAGGGTGTCTGGGGTCCACAGCACAGCTGTGTGACCCTAGACCGCCCAGGGGTGCTGCCACTTTCCCCCCCGCCTGCCCCCCCACCTTTTTTGGGGTGCATTTTTTTTTTGGGTGTACGCTGACTGTGGCCGACACTTAGTGTCCGGCCACTGTTAACGCATCGCACACCCCACCGCTGATAAACTTCGGACGGTTGATCAGCTGTTTTGAATTTTTTTCCCCAAATTTTTTGCCCTTTTTTTAGTTAGTTTATTTTTATTTTTTTCTGTTAGTTTTAGGTTAAGTCCGCGAACATGAGGATGAGCCCACATTCCTGTTGTCATCCGCGTCCTCCTCATCATCTAGCAATGATGATGAGCCCCCAAGGCGGCGGAGACTCCGCCAGGCGGAGCAAGGGGACCGCCATGTTAGGGACCCTATGGCCCACACTAGTACGAGCAGCTCTGGGGCTCGTACTGGTTTCCCGGCCCACCAGTTAAATCCACCGGAGCACCCTGCCGGTGAACTAGTCTGGTGTAGCCCAGAGCGATACGAGCCTGTGATTCCTGATTTTGTAGGCCAATCAGGAATCCAGATTTCCACGGTGGGCTACACTGAATATGACTTTTTTTGTCATTTTTTCAGTGACCCACTGGTAAATCTGATGGTGGAGCAGACGAATTTGTACGCCGAACAGTTAGTCGCTGAACACCCGGGCCGAAATGAGGACATTTTGGGGCCCCGTGCTGCATACGGGCCTGGTCAAGAAACCCAGTGCCAGGCTGTACTGGAGTGGGGACGTCCTATACCAGACCCCACTTTACAGTATGGCCATGACACTCTCCCGATTTGAGGCCATCTGGAAATGTCTGCATTATTCCGATAATGCAGCATGTCCCCCCCGAGGTGATCCTGCCCATGACCGTCTGTATAAGATATGGCCAGTCATCGATCATTTTGGGGCCAAATTCATGGAGGCCTATGTACCTGGAAGGGAGGTGGTGGTTGACGAGTCTCTCATTGCGTTCAAGGGGAGACTCATTTTCCGCCAGTATGTGCCCTACAAGCGGACGAGGTATGGCGTGAAGCTATACAAAATTTGTGGGAGTACCTCAGGGTACACTTACAAATTTCGTGTATACGAGGGGCGAGATTCCCGGATTCAACCCCCAGAATGTCCCCCCACTCTAGGTGTTACCGGGAAACTTGTGTGGGACCTTATTTACCCACTGCTGGATAAGGGTTTTATACCAGTATCCCCTTGTTCCAGTCCCTTGCCGCCAGATCCACTTCCGCTTGTGGGACCGTGCAGAAAAATCTACGTGGCCTCCCTGCCAACCCCCTTCAGGTATCTATCCCCAGGGGTGAGACCCGTGCCCTTACCACTGGAAACCTGTTGCGGGTCAGGTATAAGGACAAGAGGGATGTCCTTATGCTGTCCACTATTCATGGTAACGGCATCACCCCTGTCCCTGTGCGAGGTACTGCGGCAACGGTCCTCAAGCCCGATTGTATCGTCGACTACAATCGGTATATGGGAGGAGTTGATCTCTCAGATCAAGTCCTCAAGCCATATAATGCCATGCGCAAAACCCGGGCATGGTACAAAAAAGTTGCGGTCTACTTGGTGCAGGTTGCCATGTACAACTCTTTTGTACTATCCCGAAGCGCTGACAGCACAGGGACATTCCTCCAATTCTATGAGGCAGTCCTCAAGGCCCTGACCTTTTCGGACCGGGAAAGAGCAGGCCGGAGTACCTCGGGAACTGTAGGTGCCCGGATCGTCCCTGGCCAACACTTTCCAGGTGTGGTCCCCCATACTGGAAAGAAGGGACAAACCCCAAAAAAGTGCAGAGTGTGTCACAGGAGGGGGATACGGAAGGACACGACTACTCAGTGCGACACGTGTCCCGATCGTCCGGGCCTCTGCATTGACGGTTGCTTCAGGGAGTATCACACTTCCATGGAGTACTACATTTATATCCCAATTTAGCACTGACATTGGATAATAAAAACTGGTTCTCAGACTTGAGACACCCAAAAAAACGAAAATAATTTATTAAAAGTAGACATATTAGGTATCGCCGCGTCGGTAATAATCTCCTCTATAAAAATACCCTATGACCTAACCCCCCAGATTAACACGGTCCAGAAAAAAAAAAGTGCAAAAAAAGTTTTTTTTGTGACCTTACATAATAAAAAGTTTAATAGCAAGCGATCAAAAAGTCATATAGCCCCCAAAATAGTGCAACTAAAACCGTCATCTCATCCCGCAAAAAATGAGCCCCCACATAAGATAATCGGATGAAATAAAAAAATGACTCTTAGACTTTAGAGATACCCCAAACATTTTTGGGTATCAAAAAGGATAATATAGTCTAAAATCGAAATAATTGTAAAAAAAAGTTGACTTATTAGGTATCGCCGCGTCCGTAAGAATCTCCTCTATAAAAATACCCCATGACCCAACCCCCCAGATTAACATGGTCAAAAAAAAAAAAAAATAGGTGCAAAAAAAAAATTTGGGGGTCACCTTACATAACAAAAAGTTTAATAGCAAGCGATAAAAAAGTCATATAGCCCCCAAAATAGTGCAAATAAAACCGTCCGCTCATCCCGCAAAAAAATGAGCCCCCACATGAGATAATTGGATAAAAAATAAATTAAAAAAATGACCCTTAGACTTTAGAGATACCTAAAAAAAAAATGTATTAGGTATTGCCGCGTCCGTAAGAATCTCCTCTATAAAAATATCCCATGACCTAACCCCCCAGATTAACACGGTTAAAAAAATTAATAAAAAAACGGTGCCAAAACCGCTATTTTTGGCACTTTTCCATTTCAATCAATTTTTTCCGGTAACAAAACAAGTGTTAACAACCAAACAAAACTTAATATTTATTACCCTGATACTGCAGTTTACAGAAATACTACATTTGTGGTCGTAAACTGCTGTATTAGTAAAAGGGAGGCCGCAAAAGGAAAGGACCGACATGGTTTCTGGACGGCCGATTTTGATGGCCTTTTTTATTGACACCATGTCCCTTTTGAAGCCCCCCTGACACCCCCCTAGAGTAAAAACTCCCTAAAATAAACTTAATATTTATTACCCTGATACTGCAGTTTACAGAAATGCTACATTTGTGGTCGTAAACTGCTGTATCAGTAAAAGGGAGGCCGCAAAAAGAAAGGACCGACATGGTTTCTGGAAGGCCGATTTTGATGGCCTTTTTTATTGACACCATGTCCCTTTTGAAGCCCCCCTGATGCCCCCCTAGAGTAAAAACTCCCTAAAAGTGACCCCATCTAAGAAACTACACCCCTCAAGGTATTCAAAACTGATTATACAAACTTTATTAACCCTTTAGGTTAATGGCAAATGGAGATGAAATTTCAGAATTTCAATTTTTGGTAACCTTGCCTCACAAAAATGTAATATAGAGCAACCAAAAATCATATGTACCCTAAAAATAGTCCCCCAAAAAATGCCACCTTATCCCATAGTTTCCAAAATGGGGTCACTTTTAGGGAGTTTCTACTCCAGGGGTGCATCAGAGGGGTTGAAACAGGACACGGTGTAAATAAACCGGTCCATAAAAATCAGCCCTCCAAAAACCAAACGGCGCACCTTTCCCTCTATGCCCCGCTGTGTGGCCGTACAGTAATTTACGGCCACATATTGGGTGTTTCTGTAAACAGCAGAGTCAGGGCAATAAAGATACAGTCGTGTTTGGCTGTTAACCCTTGCTTTGTTAGTGGAAAAAATTGGTTAAAATGAAAAATTAGACAAAAAAATGAAATTTTCAAATTTCTTCTCCATTGGCCAATAACTCTTGTGCAACACCTAATGGGTTAACGACGTATGTAAAATCAGGTTTGAATATCTTGAGGGGTGCAGTTTCTTAGATGGGGTCACTTTTAGGGAGTTTCTACTCCAGGGGTGCATCAGGGGGGATGAAACAGGACACGGTGTAAATAAACCGGTCCATAAAAATCAGCCCTCCAAAAACCAAACGGCACACCTTTCACTCTACGCCCCGCTGTGTGGCCGTACAGTGGTTTACGGCCACATATTGGGTGTTTCTGTAAACGGCAGAGTCAGGACAATAAAGATACAGTCTTGTTTGGCTGTTAACCCTTGCTTTGTTAGTGGAATAAATGGGTTAAAATGAAAAATTAGACAAAAAAAAATGAAATTTCTTAAATTTCATCCCCATTTGCTAATAACTCTTGTGCAACACCTAAAGGGTTAACAATGTATGTAAAATCAGTTTTGAATATCTTGAGGGGTGTAGTTTCTTAGATGGGGTCATTTTTGGGTGGTTTCTATTATGTAAGCCTCGCAAAGTGACTTCAGACCTGAACTGGTCCCTAAAAATTGAGTTTTTGTAAATTTCTGAAAAATTTCAAGATTTGCTTCTAAACTTCTAAGCCTTATAACATCCCCAAAAAATAAAATATCATTCCCAAAATAATTCAAACATGAAGTAGACATATGGGGAATGTAAAGTCATCACTATTTTTTGGGGTATTTCTATTTATTACAGAAGTAGAGAAACTGAAACTTTGAAATTTGCAATTTTTTCCAAATTTTAGTTAAATTAGGTATTTTTTGGTGCAAAAAAAAATATTTTTTTTAACTTCATTTTACCAGTGTCATGAAGTACAATATGTGACGAAAAAACTATCTCAGAACGGCCTGGATAAGTCAAAGCGTTTTAAAGTTATCAGCACTTAAAGTGACACTGGTCAGATTTGCAAAAAATGGCCTGGTCCTAAGGTGTAATAAGGCTGTGTTCTTAAGGGGTTAAGGTGAAATAAGGCTGTGTCCCTAAGGGGTTAAGCAGACTGTGATTGTCTATTGTTGTGACTTAGATGAAGATCAGATCACATTTTATGACCAATTTGTGCAGAAATCCATATAATTCCAAAGGGTTTACATACTTTTTCTTGCAACTGTATTTGCCACAAAAGTGGAATATACCGTATCTGGTCATCTATGACCCCATAATCCTTAGACAGGTTAAAAACACACACACACACAGAAGGACAGATAGATAGATTTCCACTCTACATCCTTTTGTCCCTGTGGATGTTGTAAAACATATCTCTAAATGCTGTTAACAGAAGTTTAGACAAGATGGCCTTACCCATAACCATGTATAGAAGACATAATAAAATATCTCTAATAAAAAAAAAAAAAAAAAAACATCATGTTTCATTTTCTGTTTTCATTATAAAAAAAATGTAATTGCTATTCACTTAAATGTATACAGCCATGATCTGGAGGAGCTTAAAGAAGACATTTCACCTCTCCTGACCTGCCTACTTTAATAGCTACATGCATTCCCCATGTAATAACAATTCTGGAATATCTATTCTTATGGCTCTATTTTATATAAAATTCCTGTATTGTTTGCACTAGAAGTTATGAATGAATTGCTATTAGCCTTCAGTAAGGGTACAGATGGGAGGTAACCAGTTGGGGCTGTGCATCTACACAGGCTGAAAATGGCAGCACTGATTGGATAGAGTCTGTCTGACCAGGTACACAGCTCTAACTAGTTACCACCCCTTTGTACCCTTACTGAAGGCAAATAGCAATTCATTCAGAACTTCTAGCGCAAATAATAAATGAATGGCACAACATAAAGCCATAAGAATAGATGCTCCTGAGTTGTTATTACACGGGGAATGCATGAAGCTATTAAAACAGGAATGTGAGGAGTGTTGAAAGGTCCTCTTTATGAACTTATTATAGACAGAGATTTTACCCCCTACGATAAGCCTGAACCGTATCATTCAGGCAGAAAAGCGCAATGCTTTTTTGAATGACTCCTGTTTGGGCAGTGTGGTTGTAGAGTGGGGAATTCATGACCTTATTCGAATTAAGGTAGGTTGAAGTGGCAGCTGCATTTACTGTACTGGCAACTCTCACTTGCCTGTGTGGAGGAGTAAAGGGGAGTGAGCAGGCAGCCTGAAATGAGAGGATGAGTCTCACAGACGTTCCTCCTCTCCCTATATGTGTTGACTAGTGTTGATCGAGCACCATAGTGCCCGGGTGCGGCTCGGGCCGAAGACATTGTGATATTCGGGTGCTCGACTGAGCACCTGAGTATAATGGAAGTCAATGGGAGAACCCGAGCATTAAACCAGGTACCCCCTGCTCTGAAGAGGGGAGGGTGCCTGGTTCATAAGAAAATGTCAAAAATTGTTGGTAAAATTACCGAAATGGTTCTGTAACAGCTATGGGGAGGATGTATGGATGCATCTCGTACTCGCTGGTCACTGCTGGGAACTATTTTGTCCAAATAGTACGCTACTTTTACATAATGACAATAATATGCACAAAAGCAAGGGGGGGGAAAATGATTTTAGAAGAAAAATTTATAGAAAACATTCTTTCCCAAATATTTACTTGTATATAAAGTGCAAGTGCTGCCAAAAATACAAGGAAGAGGCGCACCCTTAGTTATACATAAAGGAGGGCATCATACACACCTTTTAAAAATTATGATTGATGACCTGCTGGTGACCCTCAAAAACATTAGGATTAAAGCCTGCTGATCTGACCATCTAAAACATTATGGGCGGTGGCCTGCTGCTGCTTTGGTGACTTTAGTTGAACTGAGGCCGATGGCACGTGCCCATGACGGCGACGATCCATTCGACTGTCTGGCCAATCAACTTTCGATGTAATTGTCGGCTCAAAACCATTGTAAACTACTGTATATCACAAAAAGGAGGGCCTCAATCACATTGAGTTGCTGGCCTGCAGGTGAGCTGACCCTGTAAAAGATTTGAGTTGCGGGCCTATAGGTGAGCTGACCCTGTAAAAAATTAAAATAAATACATTAAAAACAACACATGTAAAGTGCCTTTATGTTCATCAGCATTCCTCTGATGGAGTTGAGAAGTCATGGTCAATCCAGGTATTGTTCATTTTTATATGAGTCAACCTGTCAGCATTTTCCGTTGACAGGCAGAAACGCTTATCTGTTATAATGTCACCAACAGCACTAAATACACACTCAGACAAAATGCTGGCGGCAGGGCAGGCCAGCACCTTCAAAGCGTAGAGCACAAGTTTGTGCCACGTGTCCAGCTTGGACACCAAGTAGTTGTAAGGCACTGAGGGATCATGAAGGACGCTGACACGGTCTGCTATGTACTCCTTCACCATCTTCCAAAAAATTTCTCTCCTTGTGGCAGTAGGCCACACATCAGGGTGAGGGTGCTGGCGGGGTGTCATGAAACTGTCCCAGGCTTTGGAGAGTGTTGCCCTGCCTCTGTTGGAACTGCTGCGTGTTCCCCTTGTCTCCCCTCTTCGGTTTGCCAAGGAAGTACGGACTCTGCCGCTAGCGTTAACAGATGGAACATTTTGGAGCAATTTTCCAACAAGGATCTTCTGGTATTGCACCATTTTACTCGTCCTCTCCACCAGAAGAATGAGAGATGAGAAGTTCTCTTTGTAGCGGGGGTCGAGAAGGGTGAACAACCAATAATCGGTGTTGTTTAAAATGCGTATAACGCGCAGGTCGGGGGAAAGGCAGCCTAACATGAAGTCAGCCATGTGTGCCAGAGTACCAATAGGCGAAACTTTATTGTCCTTATCAGGAGGCTCACTCCCAATATTCTGATCCTCTTTCTCCTCTTCTGCCCACCCACACAGAACAGATGGAATTATACTTCCATGGGTACTACTCTCTGTAGCTGAGGCAACCGTCTCCTGCTCCTCCTCCTCTTCACCCTCCAATTCACAGCGTCGTCATTAATAGTGAGCAACAAACGTTTGAGAAGAAACAGAAATGGGATGGTGACGCTGATAATAGCGTTATCGCCGCTCACCATCTTTGTTGATTCCTTAAAGTTGCGTAAAACCTCACAGAGGTCAGACATCCATGCCCACTCCTCATTTGTGAATAGCGGAACCTGACTGGAAAGGCGACGACCATGTTGCAGCTGGTATTCCGCAACTTCCCTCTGCTGCTCACAAAGCCTGGCCAACATGTCGAACGTGGAGTTCCAGCACGTGCTCACGTCGCACAACAGCCGGTGAGCTGGAAATTTCAAGCGCTGCTGCAGCGTTCACAAACCGGCTGAAGCTGTCGATGACTTGCGGAAATGTGCACACACGTGGTGCACCTTCACCAGTAGCTCAGGCAAATTGGGGTATGTTTTTAGAAACCGCTGAACCACAAGGTTGAATACTGGGGCAAGGCATGGGATGTGTATAAGGTTTCCTAGCTCCAAAGACGCCACGAGTTACGGTCATTATCAGACATAACCATGCCTGGTTGTAGGTTGAGTGGCGAGAGCCACAGCTCAGTCTGGTCTCTTATCCCCTGCCATAGCTCTGTGGCGGGGTGCTGATTGTCACCTAGGCAGACCAGCTTCAACACGGCCTGTTGCCGCTTCCCCACTGCACTGCTACACTTCTTTCAGCTACCGACTGATGACTGAATGCTGCACGTAGATAATTTGAAGGTGGAAGTGGAGGAGGAGGCAGAGGAGGAGAAGTGGGGGTTGGAGTCGCTAACGTAGGTGCTGGCAGAAACCATGATCGATGTAGGGCCTGCAATCCTTGGCGTTGGTAGTACCTGTGCCATCCCAGGGTACAAGTTGCTCCCGGCCTCCACAACATTCACCCAGTGTGCCGTTATGGAAATGTAGCATCCCTGGCCGAAAGCACTTGTCCATGTGTCCGTGGTTAAGTGGACCTGCCCAGTAACTGCGTTGGTCAGGGCACGTGTGATGTTAAGGGACACATGTTGGTGTAAGGCTAGCATGGCACACCTTGAAAAATAGTGGTGGCTGGGGACTGCGTAACGAGGGATGACATCAGGCTGCAGAGGTCAGTAACCTCATCGTCCAACACCTCTTTCACTTCCTCGCTCTGATCATCCTCCTGATTTGTTGACCTGACCACAACCTCAGTGACTGACAACTGTGTGTCATCCTCTTCCTCAACTTCTTGAGACAGTAATTGCGGTTGACTCATTGGCAACTGTGTTTCATCATCATCCACCTCATTAAACACTAATTGCCGTTCCCCAGCGTCATGTTCTTGTGACTCTGAATGCTCAAGAGGTTGGGAATCAGGGCACAAGATCTTAGGTCCCTCTTCAAGCGTGCTTGGCGATAGGGCCAAATAAATTAAGGGCGATGCAAAGAGGTCCTCGGAATATCTGAGTGTGGGATCACTTGTTTGGCCAGACTGTAAATGGTGGGAGAAAGGAGGATCAGGGTGAGGATTGTATGGACCAGACTCCTGGCTATTGAGACTGAACTTGGTGGAAGACAGGCTGGTGCTTAACCGACTGGAAGCACTATCTGCTGCTATCCAACCGACCACCTGCTTGCACTGGGCTAACTTCAAGAGTGGTGTCCTGCGCCGCCCTGCAAACTGGAACATGAAGCTAGGTATCTTGGATGATTGTTTTTCTTGTGCTCTGGCAGCAGGCACAGTTTCACCACTCCCAGGGCCGCGGCCTCTGCATGCACCGTCACGCATCACGGCCACTACCACTTCCCTTAATGCTCGCCTTCTTCATATTAAATGTTATATGCTATAAGGGACCGTTTATAGGAAAAATGTGGTTAAATTATGGAAAAAATATATTAGTTGTCAGTAATATTTTCCCAATATCTGGCCCTGACACACACACACACTATTGCAGCACAGATGTGACAATTCACTACAGACACCGTTTATAGGCAAAGTGGGGATAAATTATGGAAAAAATATATTTGTCAGTAACATTTTTCCCAATATCTGGCCTTGACACACACACATTCTATTGCAGCGCAGATGTGACAATTCACTGCAGACACCGTTTATAGGCAAAGTGTGGATAAATTATGGAAAAAATATATTTATTGTCAGCAATATATTTCCCCAAATCTGGCTGTGACACACACACGCGCGCTATTGCAGGGCAGTTGTGACAATTCACTCCAGACACCGTTTATAAGGAAAGTGTGGATAAATTATGGAAAAAATATATTTGTTGTCAATAATATTTCGCCCAATATCTGGTACTGACACACACACGCTATTGCAGTGCAGATGTGACAATTCACTGCAGACACCATTTATAGATAGGCATTGTGTGGATAAATTGTGGAAAAAATATATTTGTTGTCAGTAATATTTTTCCCAATATCTGGCCTTGACACACACACCCGCTATTGCAGCGCAGATGTGACAGTTCACCGCAGACACCATTTATAGGCAAAATGTGTATAACTTATGGAAAAAATATATTTGTTGTCAGTTATATTTTTCCCAATATCTGGCACTGACACACACACAAGCTATTGCAGCGCAGATGTGAGAATTCACTGCACACACCATTTATAGAAAAAATATATTTGTTGTCAGTAATATCTGGCCCTGACTCACAGAAAGTATTGCAGCACAAATGTCACAAGTCACTGCAGATACCCTCTATCAAAATAGTATTGCAAAGTATGGAAAAAAAAATTGCTGGCTAAATTATATTGCTGCCATTCTGCCACCACACACAATATGGCTACTGGCATTACATTTATGGCGGTACTTACCTGCATGTTTATTGGCTGCTTAGCAGCCACAAAACGTGCGGGGAGGAGACTCAAGCATGGCGATGCTCGAGCCGAACAGGTATTTGGCCGAGCATGCTTGCTCAACATTAGTGTTGACATGACTTCATTTTATCTCCCCCCCATATCAATCACATCGCTGCTTTCTGGCTGTCATATATAAGGGGGCCCTTAGAGAAGATGACTGCTTGCTGATGTAATCACTCCTCTATGTCTATTTAGCCGTTTAACCTCTCAGATTCTGCAGTATGTGGCACTTGAGTGTTTTTTAAATACTAGATTAAAGAAAAACAATTCTCCCATATACAATGTTTTATTATTGAAACAATTAACCCATTCAGGACCCTGCCATTTTTCACCTTAAGCACCAGGCCGTTTTTTTGAAATTTGTAACTTTATGTAGTTATAACATTTTGTGAATGCCATTTTATTTTTTGAGGACATTCAAAGGCTTAGAAATTTTTTTCCGAAAATTTCCAAAACACACTTTTTAACTAAAAGTACAGGTCTGAAGTTACTTTGTGTGGCTTACATAATAGAAACCACCCATAAATGGCCCCATTTTAGAAACTACAGTTGTGGCCAAAAGTTTTGAGAATGAAACAAATATTAGTTTTCACAAAGTTTGCTGCTAAACTGCTTTTAGATCTTTGTTTCAGTTGTTTCTGTGATGTAGTGAAATATAATTACACGCACTTCATATGTTTCAAAGGCTTTTATCGACAATTACATGACATTTATGCAAAGAGTCAGTATTTGCAGTGTTGGCCCTTCTTTTTCGGGACCTCTGCAATTCGACTGGACATGCTCTCAATCAACTTCTGGGCCAATTCCTGACTGATAACAACCCATTCTTTCATAATCACTTCTTGGAGTTTGTCAGAATTAGTGGGTTTTTGTTTGTCCACCCGCCTCTTGAGGATTGACCACAAGTTCTCAATTGGATTAAGATCTGGGGAGTTTCCAGGCCATGGACCCAAAATGTCAAAGTTATGGTCCCCGAGCCACTTAGTTATCACTTTTACCTTATGGCACGGTGCTCCATCGTGCTGGAAAATGCATTGTTCTTCACCAAACTGTTGTTGGATTGTTGGAAGACGTTGCTGTTGGAGGGTGTTTTGGTACAATTGGCTGTGTTTTGGGGCAAAATTGTGAGTGAGTCCACTCTCTTGGATGAGAAGCAACCCCACACATGAATGGTCTCAGAATGCTTTACTGTTGGCAAGACACATGACTGATGGTAGCGCTCACCTTTTCTTCTCCAGACAAGCCTTTTTCCTGATGCCCCAAACAATCAGAAAGAGGCTTCATCGGAGAATAGGACTTTGCCCCAGTCCTTAGCAGTACATTCACCATATTTTCTGCAGAAGATCAATCTGTCCCTGATGTTTTTTTTGGGAGAGAAGTGGCTTCTTTGCTGCCCTTCTTGACACCAGGCCATCTTCCAAAAGTCTTCGCCTCACTGTGCGTGAAGATGCGCTCACACCTGCCTGCTGCCATTTCTGAGCAAGCTCTGCACTGGTGGCACTCCGATCCCGCAGCCGAATCCTCTTTAGGAGACGAGTCTGGCGCTTGCTGGACTTTTTTTGGATGCCCTGAAGCCTTCTTAACAAGAATTGAACCTCTTTCCTTGAAGTTCTTGATGATCCTATAAATTGTTGATTGAGGTGCAATCTTAGTAGCCACAATATCCTTGCCTGTGAAGCCATTTTTATGCAACGCAATGATGGCTGAACGCGTTTCTTTGCAGGTCACCATGGTTAACAATGGAAGAACAATGATTTAAAGCATCACCCTCCTTTTAACAGCCTGAGATAATGATCTCCAGCCTTGTGCTCGTCAACATTCTCACCTGAGTTAACAAGACGATTACTGAAATGATCTCAGCAGGTCCTGGTCCTTTAACCACCTCAGCCCCCCTAGCTTAAACACCCTTAATGACCAGACCACTTTTTACAATTCTGCACTACACTACTTTCACCGTTTATTGCTCGGAGATGCAACTTACCACCCAGATGAATTTTACCTCCTTTTCTTCTCACTAATAGAGCTTTCATTTGGTGGTATTTCATTGCTGCTGACATGTTTACTTTTTTGTTATTAATCAAAATTTAACGAAATTTTAGCAAACAAATTGCATTTTTCACTTTCAGTTGTAATTTTTTTTTTAAAAAACGACATCTATATATACATTTTTCTCTAAATTTATTGTTCTACATGTCTTTGATAAAAAAAATGTTTGGGTAAAAAAAAAATGGTTTGGGTAAAAGTTATAGCGTTTAAAATCTATGGTACAAAAATGTGAATTTCCGCTTTTTGAAGCAGCTCTGACTTTCTGAGCACCTGTCATGTTTCCTGAGGTTCTACAATACCCATACAGTAGAAAAACCCCACAAATAACCCCATTTCGGAAAGTAGACACCCTAAGGCAGTGATGGCTAACCTTGGCACTCCTGCTGTGGTGAAACTACGACTCCCAGCATGCTCCATTTATTTCTACAAAGTTCTGAGAGCAGCCAAGCAAGGGGGGCATCTTGGGAGTTGTTACCACAGCTGGAGTGCCAAGGTTAGCCATCACTTCCCTAAGGTATTCGCTGATGGGCATAGTGGGTTCATAGAACTTTTTATTTTTTGTCACAAGTTAGCGGAAAATGATGATTTTTTTTCTTTCTTTTTTTCCTTACAAAGTCTCATATTCCACTAACTTGTGACAAAAAATAAAAATGTCCATGAACTCACTATGCCCATCATGAAATACCTTGGGGTGTTTTCTTTCCAAAATGGGGTCACTTGTGGGATAGTTATACTGCCCTGGCATTTTAGGGGCCCAAATGCGTGCAAAGTAGTTTGAAATCAAAATCTGTAAAAAATGGCCTGTGAAATCCGAAAGGTGCTCTTTGGAATGTGGGCCCCTTTGCCCACCTAGGCTGCAAAAAAGTGTCACACATGTGGTATCGCCATACTCAGGAGAAGTTGGGGAATGTGTTTTGGGGTGTCATTTTACATATACCCATGCTGGGTGAGAGAAATATCTCAGCAAAAACAACTTTGCCATTTGACCAAGATATTTCTCTCACCCAGCATGGGTATATGTAAAATGACACCGCAAAACACATTCCCCAACTTCTTCTGAGTACGGCGATACCACATGTGTGACACTTTTTTTCAGCCTAGGTGGGCAAAGAGGCCCACATTCCAAAGAGCACCTTTTGGATTTCACAGGCCATTTTTTACAGATTTTGATTTCAAACTACTTTGCACGCATTTGGGCCCCTAAAATGCCAGGGCAGTATAACTACCCCACAAGTGACCCCATTTTTTAAAAAATACACCCCATGGTATTTCGTGATGAGCAGAGTGAGTTCATGGAAGTTTTTATTTTTTTGTCACAAGTTAGTGGAATATGAGACTTTGTAAGAAAAAAAAAAATCATAATTTTCCGCTAACTTGTGACAAAAAATACAAAATTCTAGGAACTCGACATGCCCCTCACGGAATACCTTGGGGTGTCTTCTTTCCAAAATGGGGTCACTTGTGGGATAGTTATACTGCCCTGGCATTTTAGGGGCCCAAATGCGTGCAAAGTAGTTTGAAATCAAAATCTGTAAAAAATGGCCTGTGAAATCCGAAAGGTGCTCTTTGGAATGTGGGCCCATTTGCCCACCTAGGCTGCAAAAAAGTGTCACAAGTGTTATCGCCGTACTCAGGAGAAGTAGGGCTATGTGTTTTGGGGATGTCATTTTACATATACCCATGCTGGGTGAGAGAAATATCTCGGCAAAAGATAACTTTTCTCATTTTTTTTATACAAAGTTGGCATTTGACCAAGATATTTATCTCACCCAGCATGGGTATATGTAAAATGACACCGCAAAACACATTCCCCAACTTCTCCTGAGTATGGCGATACCACATGTGTGACACATTTTTGCAGCCTAGATGCGCAAAGGGGCCCAAATTCCTTTTAGGAGGGCATTTTTAGACATTTGGATCCCAGACTTCTTCTCATGCTTTCGGGCCCCTAAAATGCCAGGGCAGTATAAATACCCCACATGTGACCCCATTTTGGAAAGAAGACACCCCAAGGTATTCAATGAGGGGCATGGCGAGTTCATAGATTTTTTTTTTTTTGGCACAAGTTAGCGGAAATGTATTTTTTTTTTTTTCTCACAAAGTCTCCCTTTCCGCTAACTTGGGACAAAAATTTCAATATTTCATGGACTCAATATACCCCTCACGGAATACCTTGGGGTGTCTTCTTTCCGAAATGGGGTCACATGTGGGGTATTTATACTGCCCTGGCATTTTAGGGCCCTAAAGCATGAGAAGTCTGGAATATAAATGTCTAATAAAATTTACGCATTTGGATTCCGTGAGGCGTATGGTGAGTTCATGTGAGATTTTATTTTTTGACACAAGTTAGTGGAATATGAGACTTTGTAAGAAAAATAAATTGAAACCAATCTCTTAGTATCTTCTAAAAATCCTTTGTATTATTGTGCAATGGTGGAGTATAAAAGTAAATGCAATATAATAGCAGCATTGATAGTGTAGGTGCAATGTAGTGCAAACAATATATAGCCGCAGTAGATACAGTCACTTGATCCCCAGTATTACCTAATGGTAACAGACAGCGGCATTTCCAAATTAAGTCACAGCAAATATAGTCCCTTGATCCTCAATATTAATGATAACAGACAGCGGCGTTTCCAAGTAAAGCTGCAGCAATTCCTCCATAGCTATACCACTACTAGAGTGAGGAAAATCCTTCAATTGTACTTAAGTTACAAAATAGTTCCCTTCTTGCTCCACATACAAGGAAGCCTTTCACTTCATATATAGGAAAGTTGATTTACTCACAGTTTGTCTGTCTCTATGTGTGGCGTCCCACACAACTTAGAAGAACAGACTTACCCGTATCCCGTTATAATCAGAACCTTCGATTGCAGATGTCATTCACACTTGACATCCCACATGGCTTGGTGGCATCTCCGTGTTTCTCAGGACTCATCCGCTCACCCATAGGATGTTTAAAGACTCGCTCTCTGAGTGCGCTGCCGGCATTCCACGTGCTGTAGACCGGGAATAGAATCGGGTAACTGTGATTGTGACTATAATCTTCTGGGAGCACTCCACCGTGGATATTGTTTTAAATCAATGAATTCTGTTTCACCAGACATGTTTCGGAGCATAAACTTGCTCCTTCTTCAGTGGCCAAGTAAACCCATCACAAACAGGCTATTTATCATGTTGGAATCATCCATAAAAGCAGGTATGGAGTTCTGGATCGTCTAATTTCGATTGTTACTTTATATCATTATTATTCAATTGATGTAACTTCTATCCCTTCCACCATCATTGCATAAGTCCATTATTAAAAGGACTATTCGTTATTGCTGCATATCTCCAATAATTTTACATAGCGTTACCGGTGCCTTTATTCAGAACATTATTATCAATCCATTTGTCCAAAAACACTCTTTAGGGATCCTTAAACTAATGTCAGCGATGGTGTCGGAGATAGTATTTCAATAAGATGGTTAACAACTAGTGATGTCGCAAAAACAAAATTTTCTGTTCACGAACGGCGAACGCGAATTTCCACAAATGTTCGCGAACGGGCGAACCGGGTGAACCGCCATAGACTTCAATAGGCAGGTGAATTTTAAAACCCACAGGGACTCTTTCTGGCCACAATAGTGATGGAAAAGTTGTTTCAAGGGGACTAACACCTGGACTATGGCATGCCGGAGAGGGATCCATGGCAAAACTCCCATGGAAAATGACATAGTTGACGCAGAGTGTGGTAAGTTGAATTCGCAAAGCGATTAATATAACCTGCATTAATCGCATTGCGATTACAACTTAGATCTGAGTTCCTAATGGTTGTATTGCTAGAATTGACAAATATAATGAATATAGCACTATATTCTCAATCCGTTATATTCTAGCAATACAACCATTAGGAACCCAGCTCTAAATTGAATTCGCAATGCGATTAATATAACCTGTATTAATACACCAATTATAATAATTTAGTAACCTAACCCCATTCATAAATTACTGTGGATTATTATAGAGACGGCCCCAGGCCAGGAAACATAAGGGGTTGGGTTGAACTGTGGGCTGGGGCCACCCGACCACATTTAATAATCTTTACTCAGGGGGCCTCATAAATATAGACCCACATGGTGTGGACTCATTTTTACTAAGGAATATAGTTTAAACATTTATGTGCAAAAGAGAAAATAAGAAGTCAGCTCCAATCAGATATCTGCACATAGACCAAGACTCTGGGTCTATGCAGATATCTGACTGGAGCTGACTTAGTGACTTCTTTTTTTTTCTCTTTATCTCTTTATTATGGCTTCGGGGGGGGGGGGGGGGGAGCGGTGGCAGGGGTGACACCATTTTCTACCGCACAGGGTGACACCAGCCATAGCAACGCCACTGTAACCATTAGGAACCCAGAAGTTGAATTCGCAATGCGATTAATATAACCTGTATTAATCGTATTACGATTACAACTTAGTCAAATTTGTGACACTGCAGCTTCAGAATGAATCTAAGATGGATGCTGTCCCTAAGATGGATGCTGTCCTTGTATATTTGATAGGAGGTGGGAGGGTCTGGGAGGGAGGGTATGCTGATTGGCTGGAATGTGTCTGCTGACTGTGAGGTACAGGGTCAAAGTTTTCTCAATGATGACGCGGCGAACGCGAACAAGCTATGTTCGCCGGGAACTATTCGCCGGCGAATAGTTCGGGACATCTCTATTAACAACACACAGTCAGATAGGAGTCCCTTAGTCAAGGGAAGACGGGGGTACTGATAACAAACAGAAACCCTTGTCGTCCGTCAACAAAGGGTGCCCCATTATAAGAAACCAAAGAGTTTGAGTTCTGCATTAAAACCATTTCGGTTGGAGGGTGTCAAATTCAAACATCCTCCTCGACTCTTGTCAAGACATTCTAAATATATGGTCACCTGCCCTACAATATTTTGTCACTTTTTCGAATGCTGTAAATATTAGACCTGAGAGGTTCTGATTATGATGACGTTTAAAATGTCACTCTAGAGTATATTTCTCATATCCCTTCTTTATATTTGAGACATGTTCCGCTATTCTTGTTTTAAATAATCTCTTGGTACATCCTATATACTGTTTGCCTCAAGGGCATTTTACCATATACAATACATTACTGGAATTGCAAGTCAAAGGTTCTTTTATTTCCATCCTAAAATAGTTTTGACTGGATTGTACTTTCTTTGGAAGATAGTGTGTTTGCAGTTTGAACTTCTCCCAAACCTATAAAATCCCTTTAAGTGATTCCAATGTTGTGAAATCCGTTTCTTTCTTATTAGTTTGGTCATCGGTGCCCCCTTAAGTCCCGAGTTTTGAGCTCTTGTGTATACAAACTGGGTTTTTTTGGAGATCAGTGAGCCTTTAACTTTATCATCAAGAATATGGTGCCAATTTCTCCTAATAATTTGCTCTACCTTCTTATATTCCGAATTAAAGAATAGAATGATATGTGGGGTTTCTTCCTTTGGATTTATAGTCTCACTTTTATTTTCATTATTCTCGTTCCTATTTTAGTTTTTTGTCAAGAAGGTGGCTCTATCCTTCTCTCTCATTTTAGATAGGGAATACTCTATTATATGTGGGGGATAATTTTTGTTTAGAAAACGTTCCTTCATGTCTTGAGCTTCCCATTCAAATTGTTCCTCTTTAGTACAATTCCGCTTTAACCTGCCAAACTGTCCTAACGGGATGTTTAGCAGCCACCTTGGTAGATGGCAGCTAGTAAATAATATGTAGCTATTTCTTGATGTTGACTTTTGAAAAGTGCTACATATATATTTACCTTCTTTCCTGATAAGTAAATCCCAAAATTCTGTTTCTACATCACTCATATTGATAGTAAATTTTAGATTAAACGGATTATCGTTAATTGTCTCCAGAAAGGTCAGGAGTTCCTCTTTTCCATTTTTCCAAATAAAGATAAAATCGTCTATAAATCTCTGCCAGAGCACCAGGTCTTCCCCCAGTCTTGGGTTTATATATGTGTCTTCCCAATTAGCCATAAATAAATGAGCATAACTGGGGGCAAAACAGGTGCCCATGGCGGTCTTCCTTATCTGGAGAAAATATTCCGATCCAAAACGCCGCTGTCTGTTATCATTAATATTGAGGATCAAGTGACTATATCTGCTGTTACTTAATTTGGAAACGCCGCTGTCTGTTACCATTTGGCAATACTGAGGATCAAATTATATTGTTTGCAGTACATTGCACCTACGCTATCATTGCTGCTATTATATTACATTTACTTTTAATGTTGCTGCAATGTTAATTTCTTATACCATTGCACAAGAATACAAAGGATTTTTAGAAGACACTCAATGAGATTGGTTTCAATTTATTTTATTTATTGTATGTGTTTATTGATCAAATACATTTTAAAAAGTTTTCAAAAAAATGTTTAAGATATTTCTTCAATGGTTCTTCCATAACCCCATAAATTGAGTGCCTGTCCGCCATTATATATTTATACAATACCAAATATGACAACTTTTTTGTTGTTTGTTTCAGTTTTACATAATAAAGCATTTTTGAAAAAAGGGGCGGTATCTCACAGGCTTCCATAGAAAGAAAGCCACAATGCCTATGGAAGGCATCCGGCTGCCTTCTCTGCCATCGGGTCCCCATCACTGCAGCGTGGGGACCCGATGGAGATGCGGAGGGCACCCGTACACTCCGCAAACACTCTGCATGCCGCGGTCAGCTTTAGTGACTGTTAGAGATGAGCGAATAAAAAAAAAATTCCATATGGCCGTTTCGCAGAATTTTTCAGAAAAATTTGCTTCGATCCAATTTTATTTGTTGTGAATCGCGTTAAGAAAGGGCTATTTCCAGGCTGCAGAGAACCTTTATAGGGGTGTGTAACACTGTGCCTTGCAGCAACACACATAGGGAGTTTGCTGTGGCAGTAAAACAATACTGTGAGTCAGTATGGCAAGCACATGACAGGTGTCGCTCTTAGAATCACTGCATACTTCACTTATTTGGCCAGTCACGGGGCCACAACTGACTAAATAACTCAAGTATCAACTCAGCCTTACAGGTAGATGCTAGTGGCAAGAAGAAGCGCACACTGCTTTTACACCCTCATCAGCTGATTCCACATAGATGTCTACAGAACCTGTTCTATTAAAAATATTCAGACGATAACAATATTAACCCCTTCTCGTCTGCAATCTGTATATATACGTGATAGCTGCACATACCCCGTGCAGCTACCACGTATATATACGTTCTGGCAGCTCTTTAATCCAAGCGCTGCAAAGCTTCTGCCCCTGCCCTGTATGCTGTCACGGACAGCATACAGTGCAGTAATGCCGGCAAGGGACCAATCAGAGTAGCCCCTTGCCGGCAATCGATCCGATTGGTTAGTCTGTGCAGACTAACCAATCGGATCACGGCAGTATTAAAATGCCGGTTTCAGGCTCTGATCTGTGCTCTGCAGATCAGAGCCTGAAATCGGTAATGTGTCCTGAAGCCCCCGATCTGTGCCCCCTTGAAGCCCCCGATCTGTGCCCCCTCCTTGTTCTTGTCCTGCCCCCGATGCGGTCCGCCCCCTCCTGCCCCAATCTGTGCCCCCTTCTTGTCCATCTTCTTATCCTGCCCCCCGATCTGTAAGTAAAATGCTGCCCCCCCCTCCCCCGTTTCCAGCGCTGCCCCCTGTCCGCTGCCCCCTGTCCCCTGCCTCCGATGCGGTCCCCCGTGTGTGTGATGGTGGCGGCTCCATTCCTGAGCCGCCGCCATCAACAGCGTGTGTCAGCTCTATGCTGACACTGCTGTAACCCCATAGATGCCGCAGTAGCGGCATCCATGGGGTTAATAGAGGGAGGGGCTCCCTCTCTCTCAACCATCAGGGCTGCTGCGATCGCAGCGCCCAATGGTTGCCATGGTAACCGGACGCTTTGCAAAGGCGTCCGGTTGCCATGGTATAGGCGTCCAGTGTTGCCACCTACAGGCATCTGATTGTATTATACTTTGCAATGCAAGAGCATTGCAAAGTATAGTACAACCATCAGCCTCACTGGATCTTCAAGATCCAAGAGGGAACTGATAAAAAAAAGGGAAAATAATAAAAGTAAAAATAAATAAATAAAAATTGAAAAAATACATTTCCTTTTCCTATAAAAAAACAAAAAAACAAACAAAAACCACACATATTAGGTGTCACCGCGTCAGTAACGACCGTCTCTAGAAATATATCACATCATCAACCCCGTCCAATAAATACCATAAAAAATTAAAAAATAAAAACGGTGTAAAAAAATAAGCAATTTTTGTCACCTTACATCACAAAAAGTGCAACACCAAGCGATCAAAAAAGGTGAATATACCCCAAAATAGTACCAATCAAACCGTTACCTCATCCCGCATAAAATGAGCCCATGTTTAAGACAATCACCCAAAAAATAAAAAAGCTATGGCTCTCAGACTATGGAGACACTAAAACATCATATTATTGTGTAAAACTTAAATAAATAAGAAAAAGTATACATATTGGGTATTGCCACATCCGTAACGATCTGCTCTATAAAACTGTCACATGACCTAACCCTTAAAGGGAACCTGTCACCCAAAAATCGTCTATCAAGCTGGTTACAGTACCTTATAGTGCTGTGTCCTCGTTTCTCGATGCACTTTTTCTTCGTTTGGCCGCATGTCTGCTCATTCCGAAATCGTAGTTATATTCAGCTGCTGCCCCGTGCTGCAAGTCAGGCTTGAAGTCACGGGGGCAGCGGCCTCGGCGTCTTCCATGGCCCTCTCCCCGCCCCCTGCCTCTGTGACTGACACCCGAACATCCGAATCCGGGACCGCGCTCAACGGCCGCATGCGCAGTAAAGGGCGGCAGGAGCGCGGTCCCGGCTGCCGCGCGTACTACGCGCCGTCTTACTTTCGCCGCACTGCGCATGCGCCCGACATCCTGTATCAAACGCGCCCGCGCCCGGCATCTGGGCGCGGGCGCGTTTGATACAGGATGTCGGGCGCATGCGCAGTGCGGCGAAAGTAAGACGGCGCGTAGTACGCGCGGCAGCCGGGACCGCGCTCCTGCCGCCCTTTACTGCGCATGCGGCCGTTGAGCGCGGTCCCGGATTCGGATGTTCGGGTGTCAGTCACAGAGGCAGGGGGCGGGGAGAGGGCCATGGAAGACGCCGAGGCCGCTGCCCCCGTGACTTCAAGCCTGACTTGCAGCACGGGGCAGCAGCTGAATATAACTACGATTTCGGAATGAGCAGACATGCGGCCAAACGAAGAAAAAGTGCATCGAGAAACGAGGACACAGCACTATAAGGTACTGTAACCAGCTTGATAGACGATTTTTGGGTGACAGGTTCCCTTTAAGATGTTCAAAAACAGCCAATTTTTGGGTCACCTTGTCCCATAAAGTGTAATAATGAATGATCAAAAAATTCTATGTACCCAAAAATGGTACCAATAAAAACCTCAACTCTTTCTGCAAAAAATGAGCCCCTGCACAAGACGATAGGTAGAAAAATAAAAAACATATGGCGTTCAGAAAACCAATCCAGCACAATCTGCCTTCCAAAAACCATACGGTGTTCCTTTCCTTCTGCGCCCTGCCGTGCGCCCTTACATCAGTTTACGACCACATGTGGGGTGTTTCTGTAAACCGCAGACTCAGAGTAATAAATATTGAGTTTTGTTTGGCTGTTAACCCTTAATGTGTTAAAAAAAAATTTTTAATAAAATTGAAAATCTGCTAAAAAAAAGTGAAATTTTGAAATTTAATCTCCATATTCCTTTAATTCTTGTGGAACACCTAAAGGGTTAATAGCGTTTGTAAAATTGGTTTTAAGTAACTTGAGGGGTGTAGTTTCTACAGTGGGGTCATTTGTGGGGGGTTTCCACTATGTAAGCCCCACAAAGTGACTTCAGACCTGAACTAGTCCTTAAAAAGTGGGTTTTGGAAATTTTCTTAAAAATTTTAAGAATTGCTTCTAAACTTCTAAGTCATGAAGTACAATGTGTCACGAGAAAACAATCTCAGAATGGCGTGGATAAGTAAAAGCGTTCCAAAGCTATTACCACTTAAAGTGACGCATGTATTTGTAAATTTGTAAATTTTTACCTGGACAAAGGGGCATCAATGACCTTTGGTAATGAAAGGGTTAAGATAACGATATATATCACGATAAATACCCATTTAAAAGAAAAAAAACACAAGGAGACATTATACTGTATGGGGGCAGCCACAAGGAGACATTATACTGTATGGGGGCAGCCACAGGGAGACGTTATACTGTATGGGGGGCCACAAGGAGACATTATACTGTATGGGGGCACAAGGAAACGTTATACTGTATGGGGGCACAAGGAAACGTTATACTGTATGGGGGCCACGAGGAGACATTATACTGTATGGGGACAGCCACAAGGAGACCTTATACTGTATGGGGGGGCCACAAGGAGACACTATACTGTATGGGGGCACACGGAAACATTATACTGTATAGGGGCCACAAGGAGACGTTATACTGTATGGGGGCCACAAGGAGACGTTATACTGTATGGGGGCCACAAGGAGACATTATACTGTATGGGGCCACAAGGAGACGTTTTACTGTATGGGGGCCACAAGGAGATGTTATACTGTATGGGGGCCACAAGGAGATGTTTTACTGTATGGGGGCCACAAGGAGACGTTATACTGTATGGGGGCCACAAGGAGACGTTTTACTGTATGGGGGCCACAAGGAGATGTTATACTGTATGGGGGCCTCAAGGAGATGTTATAGTGTCTGTGGGCCACAAGGAGACATTATACTGTATGGGTGCACAAGGAAACGTTATACTGTATGGGGGCCACAAGGAGATGTTTTACTGTATGGGGGCCACAAGGAGACATTATACTGTATGGGGGGCCACAAGGAGACGCTATACTGTATGGGGCCTCAAGGAGACGTTATAGTGTATGGGGGCCACAAGGAGACATTATACTGTATGGGGGGCCACAAGGAGACGTTATACTGTATGGGGGGCCACAAGGAGATGTTATACTGTATGGGGGCCACAAGGAGATGTTATAGTGTATGGGGGCCACAAGGAGACGGTATACTGTATGGGGGCCACAAGGAGACACTATACTGTATGGGGGCCACAAGGAGACATATGAGGGCAGCAGCCACAAGGAGACATTACAGTATGGGGGCATCAGCGCAGCCGCAGCCACAAGGAGACATTACAGTATGGGGCAGCAGCCACTAAAGGAGACATTACATCCGTGACAGCCATAAGACATGGGGGGGGGGGCAGCACCTTATGGCTGCTGCCCCCCCCCCCATGACTTATGGCTGTCACGGATGGTGTTACAGAAAACTAGAAGACACAAATGAAAATCCGACTGACTTGATCCAAAACTAAGGAACAAAAGGGTAAGCCCTTTAACAGCCCTAGCTCTCTCCCTTACTACTCAGCCTATGCAAAAATCTCAATGGTAGAAAATTGCATACCCTCGTTCCTCGACTGTATGACACCTGAACACCCTATAATAGTGAGGGGACACGACCACCGGCTCCCTACACTTAAAACGGAGAGAGTTAGGGTCACCTAGGATCAAGCACACAGGAAAACAGAAATAAAGAAACAGACTTATCTTGTGGATGCAGCAGTAACAGCTTCTAGTATCAGCACACTCCAGGAAGTTGTATAAACTGCAAGGTAAGGCAGTATGGGGAGGAGATATATAGGGAGGCAATCACTGCTAATAGATGACAGCTGGGAGAGGGAGGAGAGATGTCAAAATGAAAGCAAAACAAAAGATCATGCAGAAGGTACTGAAGAACGTCTAACAGAACTTCTCAAAGATCTGGTGGTGACAGTACCCCTCCCTCTACAAGTGGACTCCGGACACTCAGAGCCCACCTTCTTAGGATGGGACCTATGGATTGCCCTGAGAAGACGAGTGGCCTTAATGTCCGTCACTGGAACCCACATCCTCTCCTCAGGACCATAACCCTCCCAATAAATAGGTACTGAAGAGAACCTCGGACAATACGAGAGTCCACAATGCTAGAGACCTGAAATTCAAGATTACCATCAACCACAATCGGAGGAGGAGGCAAAGAGGAGGGTACAGTAGTTTGGACATAAGGTTTTAATAGGGACTTGTGAAAAACATTATGGATCTTCCAAGTCTGAGGAAGATCAAGACGGTAGGCAACGGGATTGATGACGGACAAGATTTCATAAGGCCCAATAAACTTAGGACCCAACTACCAGGAGGGAACCTTCAATTTGATATTCTTAGTAGACAATCATACCAGATCACCAACATTCAGGTCCGGACCAGGCACACGTCTCTTATCCGCCACACGCTTATATCTCTCACTCATGCTCTTTAGATTATCCTGAATCTTTTGCCAAATAGATGACAAAGACGAGGAGAATCTCTCCTCATCAGGTAAACCAAAAGCCCCCTCTCCAGAGAATGTCCCAAACTGCAGATGAAACCCATATGCACCAAAAAATGGTGACCTATCAGAGGACTCCTGACGACGGTTATTTCAAGCAAACACAGCAAGGGAGAGAAAAGAACACCAATCATCCTGATTCTCCGCCACAAAACAGCGCAGATATGTCTCCAGATTCTGATTGACGCGCTCTGTCTGGCCATTCGACTGCGGGTGGAAAGCAGAAGAGAATGACAACCAAACCCCCAAGCGAGAACAGAAGGCCTTCCAGAATCTGGCCATATCGCTGTTTTTTAATACCGCGGTATATCGTGAACATCGGTATATCGCCCAACCCTTAGTAGGCCACAAAGTGGCACAATGACAGAATGTCGATCGACCAACATACTTCTGGGGGAACCTGCCTAGCATGAACAGGCCTCTGGTAGCTACAATGACAAGACAAATCGTCAAGTTAGCTTTGAGCCCGGAAGAGTCGCGAAGATCATCAAGATACGTCACTAAAGATTTTTACCTCATATAACCGCAGCGCTGACCGCAGAATTAATTTTGTTTTTCGACCGACATACTTCAATAAAGATTTTACCACATATTACTACAGAACTGAACAAAATTAGTTTTTCCACCAAAATTCATTACAAAAGATTTTACCACATAGAACTGCAGCGCTGAATGCTGAATACAATTATTTTTTCGACCGCAATACGTCCATAAAGTTTCTAGCACATATAACTGTAGCGCTGAACGCTGAATACATTTCGTTTTTCAACCAAAATACGTCACAAAAGATTTTACCACTAGGGATGAGCGAACTCGAACTGTATAGTTCGGGTTCGTACCGAATTTTGGGGTGTCCGTGACACGGACCCGAACCCGGACATTTTCGTAAAAGTCCGGGTTCGGGTTCGGTGTTCGTCGCTTTCTTGGCGCTTTTGTGACGCTTTCTTGGCGCTTTTTGAAAGGCTGCAAAGCAGCCAATCAACAAGCGTCATACTACTTGCCCCAAGAGGCCATCACAGCCATGCCTACTATTGGCATGGCTGTGATTGGCCAGAGCACCATGTGACCCAGCCTCTATTTAAGCTGGAGTCACATAGCGCCGCCCGTCACTCTGCTCTGATTAGCGTAGGGAGAGGTTGCGGCTGCGACAGTAGGGCGAGATTAGGCAGATTAACTCCTCCAAAGGACTTGATTATTGATCGATCTGCAGCTGTGGGTCATTGAGCTGCTGATACTCAATTGCTCACTGTTTTTAGGCTGCCCAGACCGTTTGTCAGTCACATTTTTCTGGGGTGATCGGCGGCCATTTTGTGTCTTGTGGTGCGCCAGCACAAGCTGCGACCAAGTGCATTTAACCCTCAATGGTGTGGTTGTTTTTTGGCTAAAGCCTACATCAGGGTGAAGCTGTCACACCAAGTGCATTTAACCAGCAATAGTCTGTTTATTTTTTGGCCATATACTACATCAGGGGCAAGCTGCGCCTGTCACCAAGTGCATTTAACCCTCAATGGTGTGGTTGTTTTTTGGCTAAAGCCTACATCAGGGTGAAGCTGTCACACCAAGTGCATTTAACCAGCAATAGTCTGTTTATTTTTTGGCCATATACTACATCAGGGGCAAGCTGCGCCCGTCACCAAGTGCATTTAACCCTCAGTAGTGTGGTTGGTCAAGCTATCACACCAAGTGCATTTAACCAGCAATAGTCTGTTCATTTTTTGGCCATATACTAAATCAGGGGCAAGCTGCGCCCGTCACCAAGTGCATTTAACCAGCAATAGTCTGTTCATTTTTTGGCCATATACTACATCAGGGGCAAGCTGCGCCCGTCACCAAGTGCATTTAACCCTCAGTAGTGTGGTTCGTCAAGCTGTGACACCAAGTGCATTTAACCAGCAATAGTCTGTTCATTTTTTGGCCATATACTACATCAGGGGCAAGCTGCGCCCGTCACCAAGTGCATTTAACCCTCAGTAGTGTGGTTGGTCAAGCTATCACACCAAGTGCATTTAACCAGCAATAGTCTGTTCATTTTTTGGCCATATACTAAATCAGGGGCAAGCTGCGCCTGTCACCAAGTGCATTTAACCAGCAATAGTCTGTTCATTTTTTGGCCATATACTACATCAGGGGCAAGCTGCGCCCGTCACCAAGTGCATTTAACCCTCAGTAGTGTGGTTGGTCAAGCTATCACACCAAGTGCATTTAACCAGCAATAGTCTGTTCATTTTTTGGCCATATACTAAGTCAGGGGCAAGCTGCGCCTGTCACCAAGTGCATTTAACCAGCAATAGTCTGTTCATTTTTTGGCCATATACTACATCAGGGGCAAGCTGCGCCCGTCACCAAGTGCATTTAACCCTCAGTAGTGTGGTTGGTCAAGCTGTGACACCAAGTGCATTTAACCAGCAATAGTCTGTTCATTTTTTGGCCATATACTACATCAGGGGCAAGCTGCGCCCGTCACCAAGTGCATTTAACACTCAGTAGTGTGGTTGGTCAAGCTGTGACACCAAGTGCATTTAACCAGCAATAGTCTGTTCATTTTTTGGCCATATACTACATCAGGGGCAAGCTGCGCCCGTCACCAAGTGCATTTAACCCTCAGTAGTGTGGTTGGTCAAGCTATCACACCAAGTGCATTTAACCAGCAATAGTCTGTTCATTTTTTGGCCATATACTAAATCAGGGGCAAGCTGCGCCTGTCACCAAGTGCATTTAACCAGCAATAGTCTGTTCATTTTTTGGCCATATACTACATCAGGGGCAAGCTGCGCCCGTCACCAAGTGCATTTAACCCTCAGTAGTGTGGTTGGTCAAGCTGTGACACCAAGTGCATTTAACCAGCAATAGTCTGTTCATTTTTTGGCCATATACTACATCAGGGGCAAGCTGCGCCCGTCACCAAGTGCATTTAACCCTCAGTAGTGTGGTTGGTCAAGCTATCACACCAAGTGCATTTAACCAGCAATAGTCTGTTCATTTTTTGGCCATATACTACATCAGGGGCAAGCTGCGCCCGTCACCAAGTGCATTTAACCCTCAGTAGTGTGGTTCGTCAAGCTGTGACACCAAGTGCATTTAACCAGCAATAGTCTGTTCATTTTTTGGCCATATACTACATCAGGGGCAAGCTGCGCCCGTCACCAAGTGCATTTAACCAGCAATAGTGTGGTTATTTTTTGGCCATATCCCAGTCTAATTCTGTCACTAAATCCATACCGGTGACCCAGCGCCTAAATACTAGGCCTCAAATTTAATTCCCTCTAAATCTCTCGTTACCCACCGCTGTACTGTTGTGGCTGGGCAAGTTATTTAGTGTCCGTCAAAGCACATTTTTTGTTCAGGGTTGAAATACAATTCCCAATTTAGCAATTTCATAATTTAGTGGTTTCTGCTATATCAGAGCTATTTGAAATCTATCCCTAAAAGGGTATATAATATTCAAGGTGCACATAGGGTCATTCAGAATAACTTCACACACACCCGCTACTGTGCATTTCCAAGTCTAATTCTGTTACTAAATCCATACCGGTCACCCAGCGCCTAAATACTAGGCCTCAAATTTAAGTCCCTCTAAATCTCTCGTTACCCACCGCTGTACTGTTGTTGCTGGGCAAGATATTTAGTGTCCGTCAAAGCACATTTTTTGTTCTGGGTTGAAGTACAATTCCCAATTTAGCAATTTCATAATTTAGTGGTTCCTGCTATATCAGAGCTATTTGAAATCTATCCCTAAAGGGGTATATAATATTCAAGGTGCACATAGGGTCATTCAGAATAACTTCACACACACGCTACAGTGCATTTCCAAGTCTAATTCTGTTAGTAAATCCATACCGGTCACCCAGCGCCTAAATACTAGGCCTCAAATTTATATCCCGCTAAATCTCTCGTTACCGCTGTCCTGTTGTGGCTGGGAAAGTTATTTAGTGTCCGTCAAAGCACTTTTTTTTTCTGGGTTGAAATACAATTCCCAATTTAGCAATTTCATAATTTAGTGGTTCCTGCTATATCAGAGCTATTTGAAATCTATCCCTAAAAGGGTATATAATATTCAAGGTGCACATAGGGTCATTCAGAATAACTTCACACACACGCTACTGTGCATTTCCAAGTCCAATTCTGTTAGTAAATCCATACCGCTCACCCAGCGCCTAAATACTAGGCCTCAAATTTATATCCCGCTAAATCTCTCGTTACCGCTGTCCTGTTGTGGCTGGGAAAGTTATTTAGTGTCCGTCAAAGCACATTTTTTGTTCTGGGTTGAAATACAATTCCCAATTTAGCAATTTCATAATTTAGTGGTTCCTGCTATATCAGAGCTATTTGAAATCTATCCCTAAAAGGGTATATAATATTCAAGGTGCACATAGGGTCATTCAGAATAACTTCACACACACGCTACTGTGCATTTCCAAGTCCAATTCTGTTAGTAAATCCATACCGGTCACCCAGCGCCTTTATACTAGGCCTCAAATTTATATCCCGCTGAATTTGAATACAATACATTGGGCCAAATAATATTTTTGTTGTTGTGGTGAACCATAACAATGAGAAAAACATCTAGTAAGGGACGCGGACGTGGACATGGTCGTGGTGGTGTTAGTGGACCCTCTGGTGCTGGGAGAGGACGTGGCCGTTCTGCCACATCCACACGTCCTAGTGTACCAACTACCTCAGGTCCCAGTAGCCGCCAGAATTTACAGCGATATATGGTGGGGCCCAATGCCGTTCTAAGGATGGTAAGGCCTGAGCAGGTACAGGCATTAGTCAATTGGGTGGCCGACAGTGGATCCAGCACGTTCACATTATCTCCCACCCAGTCTTCTGCAGAAAGCGCACAGATGGCGCCTGAAAACCAACCCCATCAGTCTGTCACATCACCCCCATGCATACCAGGGAAACTGTCTCAGCCTCAAGTTATGCAGCAGTCTCTTATGCTGTTTGAAGACTCCGCTGGCAGGGTTTCCCAAGGACATCCACCTAGCCCTTCCCCAGCGGTGAAAGACATAGAATGCACTGACGCACAACCACTTATGTTTCCTGATGATGAGGACATGGGAATACCACCTCAGCATGTCTCTGATGATGACGAAACACAGGTGCCAACTGCTGCGTCTTTCTGCAGTGTGCAGACTGAACAGGAGGTCAGGGATCAAGACTGGGTGGAAGACGATGCAGGGGACGATGAGGTCCTAGACCCCACATGGAATGAAGGTCGTGCCACTGACTTTCACAGTTCGGAGGAAGAGGCAGTGGTGAGACCGAGCCAACAGCGTAGCAAAAGAGGGAGCAGTGGGCAAAAGCAGAACACCCGCCGCCAAGAGACTCCGCCTGCTACTGACCGCCGCCATCTGGGACCGAGCACCCCAAAGGCAGCTTCAAGGAGTTCCCTGGCATGGCACTTCTTCAAACAATGTGCTGACGACAAGACCCGAGTGGTTTGCACGCTGTGCCATCAGAGCCTGAAGCGAGGCATTAACGTTCTGAACCTGAGCACAACCTGCATGACCAGGCACCTGCATGCAAAGCATGAACTGCAGTGGAGTAAACACCTTAAAACCAAGGAAGTCACTCAGGCTCCCCCTGCTACCTCTTCTGCTGCTGCCGCCTCGGCCTCTTCTGTTGCTGCCGCCTCGGCCTCTTCCTCCGCCTCTGGAGGAACGTTGGCACCTGCTGCCCAGCAAACAGGGGATGTACCACCAACACCACCACCACCACCTCCGTCACCAAGCGTCTCAACCATGTCACACGACAGCGTTCAGCTCTCGATCTCACAAACATTTGAGAGAAAGCGTAAATTCCCACCTAGCCACCCTCGATCCCTGGCCCTGAATGCCAGCATTTCTAAACTACTGGCCTATGAAATGCTGTCATTTAGGCTGGTGGACACAGACAGCTTCAAACAGCTCATGTCGCTTGCTGTCCCACAGTATGTTGTTCCCAGCCGCCACTACTTCTCCAAGAGAGCCGTGCCTTCCCTGCACAACCAAGTATCCGATAAAATCAAGTGTGCACTGCGCAACGCCATCTGTAGCAAGGTCCACCTAACCACAGATACGTGGATCAGTAAGCACGGCCAGGGACGCTATATCTCCCTAACTGCACACTGGGTAAATGTAGTGGCAGCTGGGCCCCAGGCGGAGAGCTGTTTGGCGCACGTCCTTCCGCCTCCAAGGATCGCAGGGCAACATTCTTTGCCTCCTGTTGCCACCTCCTCCTTCTCGGCTTCCTCCTCCTCTTCTTCCACCTGCTCATCCAGTCAGCCACACACCTTCACCACCAACTTCAGCACAGCCCGGGGTAAACGTCAGCAGGCCATTCTGAAACTCATATGTTTGGGGGACAGGCCCCACACCGCACAGGAGTTGTGGCGGGGTATAGAACAACAGACCGACGAGTGGTTGCTGCCGGTGAGCCTCAAGCCCGGCCTGGTGGTGTGTGATAATGGGCGAAATCTCGTTGCAGCTCTGGGACTAGCCAATTTGACGCACATCCCTTGCTTGGCACATGTGCTGAATTTGGTGGTGCAGAAGTTCATACACAACTACCTCGACATGTCAGAGCTGCAGCATAAAGTGCGGGCCGTCTGTTCGCGCTTCCGGCGTTCACATCCTGCTGCTGCTCGCCTGTCTGCGCTACAGCGTAACTTCGGCCTTCCCGCTCACCGACTCATATGCGACGTGCCCACCAGGTGGAACTCCACCTTGCACATGCTGGACAGACTGTGCGAGCAGCAGCAGGCCATAGTGGAGTTTCAGCTGCAGCACGCACGGGTCAGTCGCACTACAGAACAGCACCACTTCACCACCAATGACTGGGCCTCCATGTGAGACCTGTGTGCCCTGTTGCGCTGTTTCGAGTACTCCACCAACATGGCCAGTGGCGATGACGCCGTTATCAGCGTTACAATACCACTTCTATGTCTCCTTGAGAAAACACTTAGGGCGATGATGCAAGAGGAGGTGGCCCAGGAGGAGGAGGAGGAGGAAGAGGGGTCATTTTTAGCACTTTCAGGCCAGTCTCTTCGAAGTGACTCAGAGGGAGGTTTTTGGCAACAGCAGAGGCCAGGTACAAATGTGGCCAGCCAGGGCCCACTACTGGAGGACAAGGAGGACGAGGATGAGTAGGAGGTGGAGGAGGATGAGGATGAAGCATGGTCACAGCGGGGTGGCACCCAACGCAGCTCGGGTCCATCACTGGGGCGTGGCTGGGGGGAAAGGCAGGACGATGACGATACGCCTCCCACAGAGGACAGCTTGTCCTTACCCCTGGGCAGCCTGGCACACATGAGCGACTACATGCTGCAGTGCCTGCGCAACGACAGCAGAGTTGCCCACATTTTAACGTGTGCGGACTACTGGGTTGCCACCCTGCTGGATCCACGCTACAAAGACAATGTGCCCACCTTACTTCCTGCACTGGAGCGTGATAGGAAGATGCGCGAGTACAAGCGCACGTTGGTAGACGCGCTACTGAGAGCATTCCCAAATGTCACAGGGGAACAAGTGGAAGCCCAAGGCCAAGGCAGAGGAGGAGCAAGAGGTCGCCAAGGCAGCTGTGTCAATGCCAGCTCCTCTGAGGGCAGGGTTAGCATGGCAGAGATGTGGAAAAGTTTTGTCAACACGCCACAGCTAACTGCACCACCACCTGATACGCAACGTGTTAGCAGGAGGCAACATTTCACTAACATGGTGGAACAGTACATGTGCACACCCCTCCACGTACTGACTGATGGTTCGGCCCCATTCAACTTCTGGGTCTCTAAATTGTCCACGTGGCCAGAGCTAGCCTTTTATGCCTTGGAGGTGCTGGCCTGCCCGGCGGCCAGCGTTTTGTCTGAACGTGTATTCAGCACGGCAGGGGGCGTCATTACAGACAAACGCAGCCGCCTGTCTACAGCCAATGTGGACAAGCTGACGTTCATAAAAATGAACCAGGCATGGATCCCACAGGATCTGTCCGTCCCTTGTCCAGATTAGACATTAACTACCTCCCCTTAACCATATATTATTGGACTCCAGGGCACTTCCTCATTCAATCCTATTTTTGTTTTCATTTTACCATAATATTGCGAGGCTACCCAAAGTTGAATGAACCTCTCCTCTGTCTGGGTGCCGGGGCCTAAATATATGCCAATGGACTGTTCCAATGTTGGGTGACGTGAAGCCTGATTCTCTGCTATGACATGCAGACTGATTCTCTGCTGACATGAAGCCAGATCCTCTGTTACGGGACCTCTCTCCTCTGCCTGTGTGCTGGGCCTAAATATATGCCAATGGACTGTTGCAGTGGTAGCTGACGTGAAGCCTCATTCTCTGCTATGACATGCAGACTAATTCTCTGCTGACATGAAGCCAGATCCTCTGTTACGGGACCTCTCTCCTCTGCCTGGGTGCTGGGCCTAAATTTATGAAAATGGACTCTTACAGTGGTGGGTGACGTGAAGCCTGATTCTCTGCTATGATATGAAGACTGATTCTCTACTGACATGAAGCCAGATTGTCTGTTACGGGACCTCTCTCCTCTACCTGGGTTCCGGGGCCTAAATATCTGAGAATGGACTGTTCCAGTGGTGGGTGACGGGAAGCCAGATTCTCTGCTATGGGACCTCTCTCCAATTGATTTTGGTTAATTTTTATTTATTTAATTTTTATTTTAATTCATTTCCCTATCCACATTTGTTTGCAGGGGGTTTACCTACATGTTGCTGCCTTTTGCAGCCCTCTAGCCCTTTCCTGGGCTGTTTTACAGCCTTTTTAGTGCCGAAAAGTTCGGGTCCCTATTGACTTCAATGGGGTTCGGGTTCGGGACGAAGTTCGGATCGGGTTCGGATCCCGAACCCGAACATTTTCGGGAAGTTCGGCCGAACTTCTCGAACCCGAACATCCAGGTGTTCGCTCAACTCTATTTACCACATATAACTGCAGCTCTGAACGCTGATTACAATTTGTTTTTCCATCGAAATGCATCACAAAAGATTTTACTGCATATTACTACAGCACTGAACGCTGAATAAGATTTGTTTTCCACCCAAATACGTCACTAAAGATTTTACCGCATAGAACTGCAGTGCTGAACGCTAAATACAATTTGTTTTTCCACCGAAATATGTCCCAAAAGGTTTTACCACATGTAACTGTGATCGAAATGTCAATAAAGATTTCACCACATATAACGCAGCACAGAGATGCAGAGGATGTTTGGATTCCCCCCACACTATACAGACAACTCAGAAATGAACCGCTGCTCCCGACAGGGGCTCCTGGGGAGATTATGGAGCATCCGGCATCTATTCGCTCCACTGAAGGATGATTTTGAAAGTGTGTAGAATCTACGCTGCAGATTTATCATGGAGACATCATAGAGATTTTACCGCATATAACCGCAGCACTGACCGCTGAATAAATTTAGTTTTTTCGACCAAAATACTTCAATAAAGATTTTACCACATATAACTGCCACACTGACTGACTATTACCGCCGCTACTTTCATGAACCCCTGCACCACTACATTCCAGGTAGATAGGAGGCTGCTGCGAAGCAGGTGCTCTACCCCGGGCACGTTTGGTTCCTGACCTCCCACTGCTGCCACCCTGCTGACTCCTAGCCATGCTTTCAATACATATAACTGCCGACTGTAAACTGAGAATATATTTTTCTTTTTGTACTGTAATAGGCCACTAAACACTTTCAAGACATATAAATGCCACTGACATGAACTGAGAATATATTTTTCTTTTTGTACCGAAATAGGCCACCGAACACTTTCAAGACAAATAACCGCCACCGACGTGAACTGAGAATGTATTTTTCTTTTTGTGCTGAAATGCAAAATTACACATACAACCACCACACTGACTGACTGCTACCACCATTACTTCCATGAACTCCTGCACCACTACTTCCAGGGTAGATGGGCCGCTGCGAAGCAGGTGCTCTACCCCGGGCACGTTTGGCTTCCGACCTCTCACTGCTGCCACTCTGCTATCTCCCAGCCAAGCTTTCAACACATATAACCGCCGACGTGAACTGAGAATATATTTTCTTTTTGTACTAAAAAAAGGCCAGTAAATGCTTTCAGTAGAAATAAATGCATCAGCAAAGTGCATATATATTTTTATTTCTGTACTGAAATAGGCCACTGAACGCTTTTGACACAAATAAGTGCACCAGTGAAGTGCATATATTTTTTTCTTTCTGTACTGAAATAGGCCACTGAACCCTTTTGACACAAATAACTGCACCAGTAAAGCGCGTATATATTTATCTTTTTTTTACTGTAATACGCCCCTTTATGCTTTCAACAGAAATAACAGCAGAAGTGAACTGAGAATATATTTTTCTTGTTGGACTCAAATAGGCCACTATACGCTTTCACCAGAATAAACTGCAGAAATGCACTGAGAATATATTTTTCTTGTTGTACTGGAACATGTCCCTATATGCTTTGACCAGAAAAAAAGTAAGAGTAGCAACAGTGAGTGCGTAATTTTTTTCTTTTTTTACTATAATGCGCCCCTATACGCTTTCAACAGAAATAACTGCAGAAGTGAAATGCGTAGATATATTTTTCTTGTAGTACTGATATAAGATACCAAAGATATAAGCCACTAAAGGCTTTTCAACATAGCACTTGCAGCCCAAAAACAAATAGCTGGAAGGACAGAGCTGATTTGGATCCCCAAATAATCTTTCCCTACACTTGTAAATCGCTTTCCTATCAATGTCCCTAGCGCCTTCCTACGTCTCTCCCTGCACTAAGATGCTGTGAAATGATTCCTCCCTATCCTTTCCCTGCACTTATAAATCATTTTTTGTCTTTTTTTTCCACAATGAGGATTTTCCAATTGCTGTCCCTAGCACCTTCACATGTCTGTCCCTGCACTCTGAACACTGGAAAATGTCAGAATCTAAAATGGCTGCCGTATTTATAGGGCTGTGACATCATAGGGCGGGCTGCTGATTGGCTGCATGCAGACATGTCAATCTCGGTGATCCCACCTTCCTAGAGTTCCTTGCCCCATGTCCTCAGTCCTAACATGTGTAGCTGCCATTTTAGGAAAAATACGATTCGTTACCACGAAGCGTGAGGAAATTCGCATTTGTTTCAGATCGCATTTTTTCTGAAATTCGGGGCGAATTCTACTTCGTCAGCTTCGATTCGCTCATCTCTAGTGACTGTTGCTTACTTACTTTACTTCTGTATATTATATTTTGTATATATCTTTTATCATAGTTTAGTAAACATTTTACACACTTTAAGGCCTCTTTCACACGGGCGAGTTTTCCGCGCAGGTGCAATGCGTGAGGTGAACGCATTGAACCCGCACTGAATCTGGACCCATTCATTTCTATATGGCTGTGCACATGAGCGGTGATTTTCATGCATCACTTGTGCGTTGTGTGAAAATCGCAGCATGCTCTATATTGTGTGTGTTTCACGCAATGCAGGCCCCATAAAAGTGAATGGGGCTGCATGAAAATTGCAAGCATCTGCAAGCAAGTGCGGATGAGGTGCGATTTTCACGCATGGTTGCTAGGTGACGATCGAGATGGGGACCCAATCATTATTATTTTCCCTTATAACATGGTTATAATTGAAAATAATAGCATTCTTAATACACAATGCTTAGTAAAATAGTGATGGAGGGGTTACATTTTTTATTTAATTAAACTCACCTCATCCACTTGTTCGCTCAGCCCGGCTTCTCTTCTTTCTTTCTCCGTGCGCAGTACATGGTCCATCACATGGTCCATCACCATGGTGATGGACCATGTGATGAGCACAGTCATGTCACCAAAGGTCCTTTTCCTCCCAGGTCCTCAAAGAAGAAGAAAAGAAGGAAGACGAGCCGGGCTTCGCAAACAAGTGGATAAGGTGAGTTTAATTTTTTATTTATTTAACCCCTCCATCTCTATTTTACTTAGCATTATGTATTAAGAATGCTATTATTTTCCCTTATAACTAGTGATGAGCGTGAGGTGCCATATTCGATTTCGTGATATTTCGCAAATATTCGCTATAATATTCGTATAATATTCGCCGAAATCGAATATTCGCAAATTTTTATTTATTGCATATAAATATGCAAATTTTTTGTCGCATGTTGCGATTTATTAAATGTCTCCAATCTGTAGTGTTCAGTTCAGTGTATAAAATCCAAATTTCCTATATTTACGGTTTCGAATATTCGCTGTATTGCAATATAAAATCAGACGAATATTATTAGATTTTAAAAATACTAATGCACTACATCCGCTGTGTGTTTTACGAATATTCTAGATATTCAAATACATAATTGACCACGAATATTACGAATATTCTAAAACCTGATATATCAGCAATACGTCGAATATTCGTAAAAATACACATAGCTTAAACGGCAATGAAATGTTCGTATGCTCATGCGCATGCGCATGATTTACTCCCGGCCGGAAGTAACCAGTTTCATCTTGAATCCATCGTGCGTCAGTTTGTTCCATGCGATTGGAAAGATGGTGGCCAGCAAGTTTAAGAAAGCTGAGGAAAAGATCCTCATCATAGTAAGGCCTCATGCACACGACCGTTGTGTGCATCCGTGGCCATTGCGCCGTTTTCAGTTTTTTTTTGCGGACCCATTGACTTTCAATGGGTCCGTGGAAAAATCTGAAAATGCACCGTTTTGCAGCCGAGACCATGATCCGTGTATCCTGTCCGTCAAAAAAATGAGACCTGTCCAATTTTTGGGACAACGGTTCACGGGCCCATTCAAATCAATGGGTCCGTGAAAGAACACGGATGCACACAAGATTGGCATCCGTGTCCGTGATCCGTGGCCGTAGGTTACTTTCATACAGACAGATCCGAAAATCCGTCTGCATAAAAGCTTTTTCAGACCTGAGTTTTCACTTCGTGAAAACTCAGATCCGACAGTATATTCTAACACAGAGGCGTTCCCATGGTGATGGGGACGCTTCAGGTTAGAATATACTAAAAGAACTGTGTACATGACTGCCCCCTGCTGCCTGGCAGGTGCTGCCAGGCAGCAGAGGGCAGACCCCCCCTCCCCCCCTGTAGTTAACACATTGGTGGCCAGTGCGGCCGTCCCCCCCTCCCTCCCCTGTAGTTAACTCATTGGTAGCCAGTGGGCCCCCCTCTTCCCTCCCCTGTAATTAACTCGTTGGTAGCCAGCCCCCCCTCCCTCCCCTGTAGTTAACTCATTGGTAGCCAGTGGGCCTCCCCCTCCCCTGTAGTTAACTCGTTGGTAGCCAGCCCCCCCCTCCCTCCCCTGTAGTTAACTCGTTGGTAGCCAGTGGGCCCCCCCTCCCCTGTAGTTAACTCGTTGGTAGCCAGTGGGCCCCCCCTCCCTCCCCTGTAGTTAACTTTTTGGTGGCCAGTGGGCCCCCCCTCCCTCCCCTGTAGTTAACTCGTTGGTGGCCAGTGGGCCCTCTCCCCTCCCTCCCCCTCCTAATTAAAATCTCCCCCCCTATCATTGGTGGCAGTGGAGAGTACCAATCAGAGTCCCAGTTTAATCGCTGGGGCTCCGATAGATAACCATGGCAACCGGGACGCTACTGAAGTCCCGGTAGCCATGGTTACTTAGCAATTTGTAGAAGCATCATACTTACCTGCGAGCTGCAATGTCTGTGTCCGGCCGGGAGCTCCTCCTACTGGTAAGTGACAGGTCTGTGCGGTGCATTGCCTAATGATCTGTCACCGGGGGGGGAGATTTTAATTAGGAGGGGGAGGGAGGGGAGAGGGCCCACTGGCCACCAACGAGATAACTACAGGGGAGGGAGAGGGGGCCCACTGGCCACCAATGAGTTAACTACAGGGGAGGGAGGGGGGGGGCTGGCCACCAACGAGTTAACTACAGGGGAGGGAGGGGGGCCCACTGGCTACAAATGAGTTAACTACAGGGGAGGGGGGCTGGCCACCAACGAGTTAACTACAGGGGAGGGAGGGTGGGGCCCACTGGCTACAAATGAGTTAACTACAGGAGAGGGAGGGGGGGGCTGGCCCCCAACGAGTTAACTACAGGGGAGGGAGGGGGGTGCCCACTGGCTACAAATGAGTTAACTACAGGGGAGGGAGGGGGGGCTGGCCACCAACGAGTTAACTACAGGGGAGGGAGGGGGGGCAGTCATGTACACAGTTTTTTAGTATATTCTAACCTGAAGCGTCCCCATCACCATGGGAACGCCTCTGTGTTAGAATATACTGTCGGATCTGAGTTTCACGATGTAACTCATATCCGACAGTATATTCTAACATAGAGGCGTTCCCATGGTGATGGGGACGCTTCAAGTTAAAATATACCATCGGAATGGAGAAAACTCAGATCCGATGGTATAAAAGGACTCCTGACTTTACATTAAAAGTCAATGGGGGACGGATCCGTTTGCAATTGCACCATATTGTGTCAATGTCAAATGGATCCGTCCCCATTGACTTGCATTGTAATTCAGGACGGATCCGTTTGGCTCCGGGAATTCTCCAAATATCAAGGAAGACCCACGGACGAAAAAACGGTCACGGATCACGGACCTACGGAGACGTAATTTTTTACATTCTATATTCACTGGTTCATTTAGCGTTACCCAGGGTGCACCACGTGGAGGCGGACCAGCTGTACACCCCATACCGTACCTTCACGTCACTAGACAGGTACATCTCTCCTCAGATGGACAATATCTAATAGCTTATACCCCACACACATACAATTTCAATACAATTTATATTTTATACGTTTACGTTAACTTAAATTGTAGTATTTCACTCTCAAACAATAATATTTGTTGGTTTGGTGGTTGTGATGATGATGACATGGTGGTAGTCAGTTACTGCGGCATCAAGGCAGCGCACGGCGAGCAGTTCTCTGTAATTAAACTATAACATGCATAGCTTTTAGTTAGACTGTCTCTCGCCGTGTGCTGCCTTGCTGCTGCTGGAACTTTTCCCTCGCCACCAGCGGTGTAGCTGCAGGCCCGGCAGCTGTTCCATCCGTTTCCTTCACTGTCTCTGTGTTACATAATTTCATTGTTTAAGACTGCCGAGGGGGGCCTGACCAAATCTTTTAGTCCCCCTCCTTCTGTGGGATGGGCCTCTTCTGGGTCAGGGCCGCAAAGCAGACGCTTCTCCTGCTTCCCCGATAGTTACACCCCTGGCCGCCACCATTATAGTAAATGTTGACGGATCGTCATTCTTGTCGCTGTGGCGTATTTAGAGGGGCTGCTTGGGGGCCCTGACCCAGAAGGGGCCCATCCTGGAGGAGGAGGACTAAAAGATTTTTTCAGGGCCCCCTCAACAGTATTACACAATGAAATTATACACAGTGACAATATAGACAGTGTATGAAACAGCTGAAACAGCTGTGGGGCCTGGTTTGAGAGAGCCATCTTTACTATCCACAGTTATGTGGGTGGCATGAAAGGAAGGGTTTGTGAAAATATTTCTCCACTTCTGCTAATGTTAAAGTTGCGTAATATTCATTTTATTAAATGTTTTTGATTAAATGATTCCTTTTAATCACGCAGCGCCTGTTAGAGAGAGGTTATGATAACCTCCGTTCACACACGGACAAGAAGGTCATCATGCATGACATCAGGGATGAGTTGAAAAGGGTGCATGGTGGGAAACACACCCCATTGGCCATGCTGAAGAAGTGGTCGGATCTCAAGCGGCGGCATCATGAGAGAATCCGCCAGATCCGGGATACTCACTGTCCAGGTACAATGATTACTGAGTGTTGGTGAAATAAACAAAAGTAACGTAATGCTGAGGTACATTTATTATTTTTGATTATTATTTTTACATAAGTCTAATTTGATATTATAGGTGCTCGACTTCCCTCTGTCAGGCGCAGGCCTGCCAGTAGGGATTCATGGGAGGTCTCTGCGTCTGAGGGGGAGGAGGAGGAGCAGCCAGGACCCTCAGGGCCCACAAATGCCCTGCACCACCACAGGAGGAGGAAGAGGCTGAACCGTCAGCCCTACAAAAGTCCCCCCCCCCCCCAATTTTGGAGGATGATGAAGAGGAGGAAGAGGATGATGACGGAGTTGTCACCACCCCACACAAGGAGGGTAAATATGTGCTTTTGTTGTTTAAACTCATTCACACACACACACATATTAGTTTAGTTATATTGGATAACAGAAAGTCCCACACTTACAGTTCATTACAAACAGGGTAACAAGACAGTACTATCGCAACACTCTTTACAGTCTGTCACTGTTCTGGTTCCCTTCTCAGATTGTTCTGCGTTGGGATGGCCTGTCCACACTTTATCTTAACAGCCTTTTTAACAGCACCGTTATGAGAACATAGGATGGAGTACGTGTGAGACCTGCCCCACCCAATGTCTATGTTAACTATTTAAAACCCGTTCAAAAATCAATATTAAAGACAAAACCCCAGAAACAAAACAGGTGTGCTGATTCAAGATGTACTGATTAATGTAAATTATCTCCCTGAGGCATTCATTCGCTTTGAGACATACCAAGCATCCCTGATTCTCCCCTTTTGTTTACTACAGTGCATATAGCAACTTCAATCCTTAGTTTCTAAATATAATATTGTTTAAATGTTTTTTTTTTTATAATTATGGCAAAAATAAAGTTATAACAAGAACACTATTGTGCCAACTACCTGCCAACCCCGTCGTACTTTGCCACAGTCGCCATACATGGATGGCTCTTTTACTCAAGAGTAAAGACTCTATATATCTAATATTTTTTTTTTTTTTAACAGTACTTAAAGCATTGAAAAAAAAAAAGATGGTCCTTCAACGGGACTATAGGACCCTAATCAGGCAGTTCCGGGAGCAGCACTGCCGAAAAATAAGAAAGATCAGGCTGCAGTAATCCCACCAGATGGCTGTTTTGGAGGAGCACCACAACAAGGCCATGGAGGAGCTCAAGAACCTCCATGATCAATTAAAGGCCTTGCCTTAAGGCACATTGTTAATTTATTTTATTTTGTTAATTTGTTATTAATATACTATTTTAATGGTTAAAAAATATTGTGTGTTTGTTTTTATTTGATTAATTGAAGTTTTCTTATTAATTTCAAAACATTAGGTTACAGTAAGGCCCCTATACTCCATCACAAACTCATCAGTAGACTGACAAACATCACCTGCAGGTACATATAAAAGGGACATTATTTGTCCTACACAGAGCTTCAATGCATATTGATAATAGCAGTAGTCCATGATAATCGTTGAGTATATGGCCTACACATAATTATTAAGCAATTGGATAATATCAGCATTTATGGTTGGTGTAGGCCTTATAATTCACCGTTAATCTCAGAATCATCTTGACAAACCAGCAGCAGGCATATGGTTACTTAACGTTGTAGTTTAAGGTCTACACATAGCCCTGACTCACTCTGCAGGAACAGACAGCAAAATGTTATTCGTTTTTAGCGTTAAGTGTAAAAGAAAATTCAAATTTTTTCTCTGTTATTCGTTAATCCAATTTTTTGGGGGAAAATAAAAACAATTAAAGACATCAAGTTTCACCTATAAATACAAGAAATAACTACTTTCAACATAAATACATTATTTTTAAAATTGACATAAACTTGACGGATTGATAATATTTAAAATAAATAAATAATCATTTTGTGTTATAAGAATATAAATTTGTATCCAGCCAATTAAATCATTAGTAACAAAAATGTTATTATTATTATTAAAAGAGCTCAATTAATAAGACTGAGAACTAATATCAAATTTATTTAGAAATAATTGTGGATACCCCACAAAAAATAAATACATTTAATATCGGAAATAATAAGCAAAATGGTAAAGGCATGTTGTAAAAACTAAACAGCACGGATCCTTTATAGCGCACTTATTACAAAAAATGTAAAAGTCCTGGCATTGCTTCCGCCAAACAGACCAAAAAATGTGATTACATGACTCAGAGTATAAGAATTCTGAAACTGGTGAGGAACATTATATAGTAGGTATTTTTTTAATTACATTTTTTTAAATCTGTGTCTATATACATTTTGCATGTGCAAATTATCATTACATAATTGTCAATATTTAAAAAAAATATATAAAAGTAACTATCCCTATATACATGTGTCATTCAGGCTTCATTAACAAAATCGGATTGTTACACGGATGAGTATAACGCCAGTCAGACCCAACCATGTAGATAGGTCAACACGGAAGTCAGCCATCCCTTCCAGGACAACAGACAACACCATGTTCGAACCTTAATCCGTAGCAAAAAAAAACATAAAAAAATAAAAATAATTTTTTTTCATTAGGTTCATCAATAAGTCCAGTACAATTTTTTGTGCACAAGACCTTTTGACAAGGGAAGGCCACATGCGGTCCACAACTTGCTACATTGTGAACCACACCTATTTATTTATTTTTTAAATAAAACATAATAAAATAAAATAAAGTAAAATAAATTAATTTTGCAAATGAAACCTAACAACACAGGATTCTTTTTTAAAAAATTATTATTTAGATACATATTTCTTTGTATAAATATTGACAATACATAATTAACACAGCACATGCATGAATATGAACAATCCAAACCATATTTTTAGAATTCTACACTGTAGACTTGTTATAGTGCAAAGTAGAAAAAGTGATCCATGCTGGTTGCCTACACAGGATTAAGAACCTTCATGTTTTACAGTTAACACTGTAGTAAAATGTAGACTCAAAAGTTATTATTCATAACTATTCCGAATAAGGGAATTAAATAAACGTTAAGTACACTATTATAAAAAAATATATACTGTCGTAAAGGTCTCAAATATCTGGTTTGTACCTGGATTTAAATTAGATCTAATGCTCCCTGAACCACTAGTTCACATTTGATACAAAATGCATGATGGCATTGTCTTCTTGAAGACTGCTCATGGCATCACGGCAGATTAACCTATTATTAACCTGGTCACTTGATCTGTTGAATTAGTCCTGTGACCTAATTCTTTCAAAACATACTGTTGCTCAATGCTGAACATACACTTGAACAACTGTAGCAACGCCAGAATATAGCACTGGACCCATAGGCTTGTACTGTAGGCACTAGGCATGATGGGTGAATCACTTCATCATCATCTTTTTTTTGTTGAGCATATCACTCTGGAACATGTTAAATCCTGTATCATCCGACAACATAAAATTATGAAATTGCTCCAGAGTCCGATCTATAAGCTCCCTAGCATATACATTTTTCATAGATCAAAATTAAATAAATATTATATGTTTTTTCATAAGGGCATTGAAAACAAATGTTCAGTACTAATGTCTTGAGTTCCCTTTTCATTGTGCTTTTTAAAAAAGCACCTACTTTCACTGTTGAACATTTCAAAGGATTTTGATTGTGGTTTTACTAAGATTTTTTCCCCAAAAAAATTTTAGTTATTGCCAATCAGGATAATAAAGTTTATATTTACATATATCTTAAATATCCACTTTTTACTTATCAGTTCTACACTTCAATTTTTTCAAAGTGTTTATAACATTTATTACACACATTTTAGGACTCAGGTTAATCTATTAATATTTCGCTTTATGTTTGAGACTTGACACTGTATTGACTTTTCTGTAAATTACAAACATAATTTTTACAGAAGCAGAGGATATATATTTCTGCATTGTTTATGAAATTAAAAGAAAAAGAATACGGAGCAGAAAAATATATAAACACATTACTTAATTTTCCAATTGGTGGCTCCAATAATATTATCTAATACAAATCACGTATTTAATTTTGTAAGTGTTCTAAAGAAATAGTATTAAAGCTACAATTTAAGGCCAAAATAAACTGTAAACCTGTAAGACATCAGTATTGAAATGTAAACTATGTAGTTAAATTAATAGAAAAATAGTATACACATCAAAGTACAAATTGTAGTCTTATTAGGCCCCTACATGACTCATATACACTACGTGCAGAATTATTAGGCAAATGAGTATTTTGACCACATCATCCTCTTTATGCATGTTGTCTTACTCCAAGCTGTATAGGCTCAAAAGCCTACTACCAATTAAGCATATTAGATGATGTGCATCTCTGTAATGAGAAGGGGTGTGGTCTAATGACATCAACACCCTATATCAGGTGTGCATAATTATTAGGCAAATTCCTTTCCTTTGGCAAAATGGGTCAACAGAAGGACTTGCCAGGCTCAGAAAAGTCAAAAATAGTGAGATATCTTGCAGAGGGATGCAGCACTCTTAAAATTGCAAAGCTTCTGAAGCGTGATCATCGAACAATCAAGCGTTTCATTCAAAATAGTCAACAGGGTCGCAAGAAGCGTGTGGAAAAACCAAGGCGCAAAATAACTGCCCATGAACTGAGAAAAGTCAAGCGTGCAGCTGCCAAGATGCCACTTGCCAGTTTGGCCATATTTCAGAGCTGCAACATCACTGGAGTGCCCAAAAGCACAAGGTGTGCAATACTCAGAGACATGGCCAAGGTAAGAAAGGCTGAAAGACGACCACCACTGAACAAGACACACAAGCTGAAACGTCAAGACTGGGCCAAGAAATATCTCAAGACTGATTTTTCTAAGGTTTTATGGACTAATGAAATGAGAGTGAGTCTTGATGGGCCAGATGGCTGGATTGGTAAAGGGCAGAGAGCTCCAGTCCGACTCACACGCCAGCAAGGTGGAGGTGGAGTACTGGTTTGGGCTGGTATCATCAAAGATGAGCTTGTGGGGCCTTTTTGGGTTGAGGATGGAGTCAAGCTCAACTCCCAGTCCTACTGCCAGTTTCTGGAAGACACCTTCTTCAAGCAGTAGTACAGGAAGAAGTCTGCAAGGTAAGAAAAACATGATTTTCATGCAGGACAATGCTCCATCACACGCGTCCAAGTACTCCACAACGTAGCTGGCAAGAAAGGGTATAAAAGAAGAAAATCTAATGACATGGTCTCCTTGTTCACCTGATCTGAACCCCATTGAGAACCTGTGGTCCATCATCAAATGTGAGATTTACAAGGAGGGAAAACAGTACACCTCTCTGAACAGTGTCTGGGAGGCTGTGGTTGCTGCTGCACGCAATGTTGATGGTGAACAGATCAAAACACTGACAGAATCCATGGATGGCAGGCTTTTGAGTGTCCTTGCAAAGAAAGGTGGCTATATTGGTCACTGATTTGTTTTTGTTTTGTTTTTGAATGTCAGAAATGTATATTTGTGAATGTTGAGATGTTATATTGGTTTCACTGGTAAAAATAAATAATTGAAATGGGTATATATTTGTTTTTTGTTAAGTTGCCTAATAATTATGTACAGTAATAGTCACCTGCACACACAGATATCCCCCTAAAATAGCTAAAACTAAAAACAAACTAAAAACTACTTCCAAAAATATTCAGCTTTGATATTAATGAGTTTTTTGGGTTCATTGAGAACATGGTTGTTGTTCAATAATAAAATTAATCCTCAAAAATACAACTTGCCTAATAATTCTGCACTCCCTGTAGATCCGGACAGTCAGCTGCATCCACCAGAGGATATTTTAAAATGGTATAGAATGAGGCCCACATATAGCTAGGCTCAAATCAGCAGGACATGCAGCAGCAGTACATCGAGTGTTTTTAGGCCCCTAGATGACTCAGATAGATCAGGAGTCTGGACAGGCGGCAGCATCCAACAGAGGATATTTCAAAATGGCATTGAATGAGGCCCACATATAGCTCGGCTCAAATCAGCAGGACATGCAGCAGCAGTAGTTCGAGTGTTATTAGGCCCCTAGATGACTCATATATATCAGGAGTCTGGACGGGCGGCAGCATCCAACAGAGGATATTTTAAAATGGTATTGAATGAGGCCCACATATAGCTAGGTTCAAATCAGCAGGACATGCAGCAGCAGCAGTAGATCGAGTGTTTTTAGGCCCCTAGATGACTCATATATATCATGATTCTGGACAGGCGGCAGCATCGAACAGAGGATATTTTAAAATGGTATTGAATGAGGCCCACATATAGCTAGGCTCAAATCAGCAGGACATGCAGCAGCAGTACATCGAGTGTTTTTAGGTCCCTAGATGACTCAGATAGATCAGGAGTCTGGACAGGCGGCAGCATCCAACAGAGGATATTTTAAAATGGTATTGAATGAGGCCCACATATAGCTAGGCTCAAATCAGCAGGACATGCAGCAGTAGCAGCAGTAGATCGAGTGTTTTTAGGCCCCTAGATGACTCAGATATATCAGGAGTCTGGACAGGCGGCAGCATCCAACAGAGGATATTTGGAAATGGTATTGAACGAGGCCCACATATAGCTAGGCCCAAAATCAGCATGACAGGCGGCAGGAGCAGCTAAATGTGCATCCGGAACATATTACCATGAATGGCCCCACCAACAAACAGGGGAAGCACCAACACTAAAATAATACACCTTACATTGTATCATTTTCTAACTAAGCAGCATGAATGTGAATTCATGAATGGACCACCCATCAGACCATGAACACAACCCAAAACTTAATAAAAACAAGTTAATTTTTTAATTTCATAGTCTAAAACTGTAATGTCGTAACATATATAATAAATAAAATATTTACATTGAGAATTTTTTTTTAGTAAAACAATTTGACATTTTGAACACACTCAATTTTCAATTAATCAATCAGGTATACTTTATGCCAGCAACATTCATCTATAATTTTCAATATAAGGCGCATCAATTCTGTAACGCAGCATGACTCAATGTGTTCTGATTAGTGATGAGCGGGAGGCGCCATATTCGATTTCGCGATATTTCGCGAATATTCGAGTGAATATTCGTGTCATATTCGTCGAAATCGAATATTCGTAATTATAAAAATTTTCACGAATAATATGCGATTAATTTAATCGCATATTGCGAAAAAAATCTTTTTTCTATTATAACAGTATAAGTCAATGGTATTTTACGAAATTTCGTACTATTGCTCTAACTTCGTCTTTTCGAATATTCGTTATATTCTAAAAGACGAAGTTAGAGCAATATTACGAAATTTCGTAAAATACCCATATATATTGTAATTTAGCTAATATAGTGCTATAATAATTTTTCTTTTCTTTAATTTTTTCTTCCCTCTTCTGAACTTAAGTTTTGTAAAATATGTACACTGTTAAAAAAATTAAAATAGCAGTATATTAGCTAAATTACAATATATATGTGTATTTTACGAAATTTCGTAATATTGCTCTAACTTCGTATTTTAGAATATGACGAATATTCTAAAAGACGAAGTTAGAGAAATAGTACGAAATTTCGCAAAATACACATATATGGAATATAGCAGTGCTAAGCTGAAATCGCGATGCGAATAATATAACACAAAATAATCGCAAGTTGATTTCTACTTTGTACTGCTATAGTTCATATTCGGCGAATATGGAATATAGCAGTACTATACTTCGAGTTATATTCATCGCATGGCAATTTCAACTGATGGACTATGGCAGTACAAAGTAGAAATCAACATGCGATTATTTCGTGTTATATTATTCGCATCGCGATTTCAGCTTAGCACTGCTATATTCCATATATGTGTATTTTGCGAAATTTCGTACTATTGCTCTAACTTCGTCTTTTAGAATATTCATCATATTCTAAAATACGAAGTTAGAGCAATATTACGAAATTTCGTAAAATACACATATATATTGTAATTTGGCTAATATACTGCTATTTTAATTTTTTTAACAGTGTACATATTTTACAAAACTTAAGTTCAGAAGAGGGAAGAAAAAATTAAAGAAAAAAAAATTATTATAGCACTATATTAGCTAAATTACAATATACATGGGTATTTTACAAAATTTCGTAATATTGCTCTAACTTTGTCTTTTAGAATATTACGAATATTCGAAAAGACGAAGTTAGAGCAATAGTACGAGATTTCGTAAAATACACATACTGTATATGGAACATAGTAGTGCTAAGCTGAAATTGCGATGCGAATAATATAACACAAAATAATCGCATGTTGATTTCAACGTAATTCTCTAATCCGACAGTACATTATAGTATATGGAGCGTCCCCATGGTGATGGGGACGCTCCGTGAGCACAACAACAAGCACTGAATGGAGCATTTAAAAAAAAAAACGAATATTCGATTTCGCGAATATATAGCACTATATTCTAAATATTCGCGAAATCTCGAAATATATTCGATAAAAATATTTGCAATTCGAATATTCGCGCTCAACACTAGTTCTGATTCCTCTGAGCCAGAGGGATGAAGGACTGCAAGGGTTTAGTAGTGTCTCTGTTGTCCTCCGTTTGTCTGTGAGGAGGGATGTGTAACACAGGTCGCCAAACCCATACACGATTGTCGATGCTCACATCCAGCGCTAACGACATGTGCACGTTCACACCATCCTGAGATGAAACAGAGCCCAGAAGTCTGGGCCAGTTGTGTTAGTGTCCATGTCTCCGCCACCTGGGTCAGTTCTCATTCCCCTCGTTCATGACTCTGTCATGGTCCCCGTCTACTGTCGTTGTTCATCGTCAGCTGCTTTTAGTGCTCAGCATGGTTCATCTATTGCCGGTCATGCAGCTAAATAAGGCTATAGTTGCAAGGCTTGACTACACACGGTGAGTAGTGTCACACATCCTGTAGAATACTTCACTTAGGAGGGGGTGACAAACACAGGGGAGCACCTACACTGTCATCCTGCAGAGCAATGTTTGTATAATTTTTGGAAGGCAACATGCGTGCAGGAGTGACATTGAACAGCAGTTACTATTAAACCACCTAACTTGAGTTACAGTGCTTCTTGGATGTGGACTTTACATCTATAAAGTATTATCCAGTTTCTTTGTGAAAAATGCAGAGTAATCCATTACTCTATAATGGTGATATTTTGATTTATATATAATTTCCAGTACTTTGTAGAGCTAGATAATTTATTCCAGGATGGACCACTTGTATAGATCTATGTACCCCATCTCTAACGGAAAACCCCTGCATTATTCTTCCACTTAATGAGAACTGCATTACAGAGGAATAGATGGCAGTCTTGTTTTACAGATCTTAAAACAATACTAATTGAAATGTCAAATTGATCTAAAATAACTCTACTTCTGAGTAACAACAGCACACATGTTGGCTTACAGAGTCAAACATTTGCTCTTCAGGATGACAGTGTAGGTGCTCCCTTGTACCTGTCAGCCCCTCCCTAGTGAAGTCTGCTACGGGATGTGTGACACTAGTCTGCATGACCAGCAATAGATGAACCATGCTGAGCACTAAAAGCAGCTGACGATGAACAACGACAGTAGACGGGGACCATGACAGAGTCATGAACGAGGGGAATGAGAACTGACCCAGGTGGCGGAGACATGAACACTAACACAACTGGCCCAGGCCAAGCAACTTCTTCACTGACTTCTGGGCTCTGTTTGATCTCAGGACGGTATGGACGTGCACATGTCGTTAGCGCTGGATGTGAGCAGCGACAATCGTGTATGGGTTTGGCAACCTGTGTTACACATCCCTCCTCACAGACAAACGGAGGACAACACAAACACTACTAAACCCTTACATTCATTTATCACTCTGGCTCAGAGGAATCAGAACACGTTGAGTCATGCTGCGTTAACGCAGTGGTCTGCTACAGAATTGATGCGCCTTATATCGAAAATGAGAGATGAATGTTGCTGGCATAAAGTATACCTGATTGATTAATTGAAATTAGAATAGAAAAACATGATTTTAAAAAATTCATAAATATACAAAGGCAATTAAAGGATACATGATTAAAATAAAGAAATAATTCATAAATAATTAAAATAATAGATTACCAAATGCATGATTTATAAATTAAATATTGAATAAATAAATAATATGATAATTAAATAAATAGTGTTAAAAATATAGATTTTTCATTAAGAAACATTAAAAAACAACAGAGAATTGGAGGGAGAGTAAGGAGAGGGATGAACAAGGGACTAGGGATGAGCGAACCCGAACTGTATAGTTCGGGTTCGTACCGAATTTTGGGGTGTCCGTGACACGGACCCGAACCCGGACATTTTCGTAAAAGTCCGGGTTCAGGTTCGGTGTTCGTCGCTCTCTTGGCACTTTTTGAAAGGCTGCAAAGCAGCCAATCAACAAGCGTCATACTACTTGCCCCAAGAGGCCATCACAGCCATGCCTACTATTGGCATGGCTGTGATTGGCCAGTGCAGCATGTGACCCAGCCTCTATTTAAGCTGGAGTCACGTAGCGCCGCCCGTCACTCTGCTCTGATCAGTATAGGGAGAGGTTGCAGCTGCGACGTTAGGGCGAGATTAGGCAGTGATTAACTCCTCCAAAAGACTTCATTCATTGATCGATCTGCAGCTGTGGATCATTGAACTGCTGATATTCAACTGCTCACTGTTTTTAGGCTGCCCAGAGCGTTTCTCATTCACTTTTTTCTGGGGTGATCGGCGGCTATTTTGTGTCTTGTGGTGCGCCAGCACAAGCTACCACCAAGTACATGTAACCCTCAATAGTGTGGTTATTTTTTGGCTATATCCTACATCAGAGTCGAGCTGTCACCAAGTGTATTTAACCCTCAATAGTGTGGTTGTTTTTTGGCTATATCCTACATCGGTCAAGCTGTCACACCAAGTGCATTTAACCATCAATAGTGTGGTTATTTTTTGGCCATATACTACATCAGGGGCAAGCTGAGCCTGTCACCAAGTGCATTTAACCCTCAATAGTGTGGTTGTTTTTTGGCTATATCCTACATCAGGGTCAAACTGTCCCACCAAGCGCATTTAACCATCAATAGTGTGGGTATTTTTTGGCCATATACTACATCAGGGGCAAGCTGTCACCAAATGATTTAACCCTCAATAGTGTGGTTGTTTTTTGGCTATATCCTACATCGGTCAAGCTGTCACACCAAGTTCATTTAACCATCAATAGTGTGGTTATTTTTTGGCCATATACTACATCAACGGCAAGCTAAGCCTGTCACCAAGTGCATTTAGCCCTCAATAGTGTGGTTGTTTTTTGGCTATATCCTACATCAGGGTCAAGCTGTCACACCAAGCGCATTTAACCATCAATAGTGTTTTTTTTGGCCATATCCCAGTCTAATTCTGACTGTAAACGTATACCTGTCACCCAGCGCCTAAATAATAGGCCTCAAATTTATAGTCAGCTAAATCTGTGGTTATTGCTGTGGCTGGGCAAGTTATTTAGTGTCCGTCAAAGCACAGTTTTTGTTCTGGGTTGAAATACAATTCCCAATTTAGCAATTCTCTAAATTAGCGGTTTCTGCTGTATCAGGCCTACTTTAGATTTATCCCTAAAAGGGAATATTAGATTCAAGGTGCTGATAGGGTCATTCTCAATAACTTCACACACACGCTACTGTGCATATCCCAGTCTAATTCTGTCCGTAAACGTATATCTGTCACCCAGCGCCTAAATAATAGGCCTCAAATTTGTAGTCAGCTAAATCTGTGGTTATTGCTGTGGCTGGGAAAGTTATTTAGTGTCCGTCAAAGCACAGTTTTTGTTCTGGGTTGAAATACAATTCCCAATTTAGCAATTCTCTAAATTAGTGGTTTCTGCTGTATCAGGCCTACTTTAAATTTATCCCTAAAAGGGAATATTAGATTCAAGGTGCAGATAGGGTCATTCTCAATAACTTCACAAGCACACTACTGTGCATATCCCAGTTTAATTCTGTCCGTAAACGTATACCTGTCACCCAGCGCCTAAATACTAGGCCTCAAATTAATAGCTAAATCTGTGGTTACTGCTGTGCCTGTATTAGTGAAATACGGTACCAAAATAGATAGCCAGATAGTGTTAGGTGTCTGTAAAAAACAGGGCTGAATTTGAATTCAATACATTGGGCCAAAAAAATTTGGGTTGTTGTGGTGAACGATAACAATGAGGAAAACATCTAGTAAAGGACGCGGACGCAGACATGGTCGTGGTGGTGTTAGTGGACCCTCTGGTGCTGGGAGAGGACGTGGCCGTTCTGCCACATCCACACGTCCTAGTGTACCAACTACCTCAGGTCCCAGTAGCCGCCAGAATTTACAGCGATATTTGGTGGGGCCCAATGCCGTTCTAAGGATGGTAAGGCCTGAGCAGGTACAGGCATAAGTCAATTGGGTGGTCGACAGTGGATCCAGCACATTCACATTATCTCCCACCCAGTCTTCTGCAGAAAGCGCACAGATAGCGCCTGAAAACCAACCCCATCAGTCTGTCACATCACCCCCATGCAAATCAGGGAAACTGTCTGAGCCTCAAGTTATGCAGCAGTCTCTTATGCTGTTTGAAGACTCTGCTGGCAGGGTTTCCCAAGGGCATCCACCTAGCCCAGTGATGGTGAACCTTTTTAGAGACCGAGTGCCCAAACTGCAACCAAATATCCACTTATTTATCGCAAAGTGCCAACACGGCAATTTAACCTGAATACCAATATAGTATATCTTCCATGTACTTTATCATTTAGCTATAATAGCTTAATAGCCTACATTCAGTGTGCTGCCTGTGCTCTTCATAGTGTGTCCTGTGCTGATGAATGGCAGGAAAAGTCTAAAGCATATTGGTACACCATAGACTTTTTCCAAGGCGCGGGTGCCCACAGAGAGGGCTCAGAGTGCCGCCTCTGGCACCCATGCCATAGGTTCGCCATCACTGACCTAGCCCTTCCCCAGCTGTGGAAGACATAGAATGCACTGACGCACAACCACTTATGTTTCCTGATGATGAGGATATGGGAATACCACCTCAGCACGTCTCTGATGATGACGAAACACAGGTGCCAACTGCTGCGTCTTTGTGCAGTGTGCAGACTGAACAGGAGGTCAGGGATCAAGACTGGGTGGAAGACGATGCAGGGGACGATGAGGTCCTAGACCCCACATGGAATGAAGGTCATGCCACTGACTTTCACAGTTCGGAGGAAGAGGCAGTGGTGAGACCGAGCCAACAGCGTAGCAAAAGAGGGAGCAGTGGGCAAAAGCAGAACACCCGCCGCCAAGAGACTCCGCCTGCTACTGACCGCCGCCATCTGGGACCGAGCACCCCAAAGGCAGCTTCAAGGAGTTCCCTGGCATGGCACTTCTTCAAACAATGTGCTGACGACAAGACCTGAGTGGTTTGCACGCTGTGCCATCAGAGCCTGAAGCGAGGCATTAACGTTCTGAATCTTAGCACAACCTGCATGACCAGGCACCTGCATGCAAAGCATGAACTGCAGTAGCGTAAACACCTTAAAAACAAGGAAGTCACTCAGGCTCCCCCTGCTACCTCTTCTGCTGCTGCCGCCTCGGCCTCTTCTGCTACTGCCACCTCGGCACCTTCTGCTGCTGCCGCCTCGGCCTCTTCCTCCGCCTCTGGAGGAACGTTGGCACCTGCAGCTCAGCAAACAGGGGATGTACCACCAACACCACCACCTCCGTCACCAAGCATCTCAACCATGTCACACGGCTGCGTTCAGCTCTCCATCTCACAAACATTTGAGAGAAAGCATAAATTCCCACCTAGCCACCCTCGATCCCTGGCCCTGAATGCCAGCATTTCTAAACTACTGGCCTATGAAATGCTGTCATTTAGGCTGGTGGACACAGACAGCTTCAAACAGCTCATGTCGCTTGCTGTCCCACAGTATGTTGTTCCCAGCCGGCACTACTTCTCCAAGAGAGCCGTGCCTTCCCTGCACAACCAAGTATCCGATAAAATCAAGTGTGCACTGCGCAACGCCATCTGTGGCAAGGTCCACCTAACCACACATACGTGGACCAGTAAGCACGGCCAGGGACGCTATATCTTCCTAACTGCACACTGGGTAAATGTAGTGGAGGCTGGGCCCCAGGCAGAGAGCTGTTTGGCGCACGTCCTTCCGCCGCCAAGGATCGCAGGGCAACATTCTTTGCCTCCTGTTGCCTCCTCCTCCTACTCGGTTTCCTCCTCCTCTTCTTCCACCTGCTCATCCAGTCAGCCACACACCTTCACCACCAACTTCAGCACAGCCCGGGGTAAACGTCAGCAGGCCATTCTGAAACTCATTTGTTTGGGGGACAGGCCCCACACCGCACAGGAGTTGTGGCGGGGTATAGAACAACAGACCGACGAGTGGTTGCTGCCGGTGAGCCTCAAGCACGGTCTGGTGGTGTGCGATAATGGGCGAAATCTCGTTGCAGCTCTGGGACTAGCCGGTTTGACGCACAATCCTTGCCTGGCGCATGTGCTGTATTTGGTGGTGCAGAAGTTCATTCACAACTACCCCGACATGTCAGAGCTGCTGCATAAAGTGCAGGCCGTCTGTACGCGCTTCCGGCGTTCACATCCTGCTGCTGCTCGCCTGTCTGCGCTACAGCGTAACTTCGGCCTTCCCGCTCACCGCCTCATATGCAACGTGCCCACCAGGTGGAACTCCACCTTGCACATGCTGGACAGACTGTGCGAGCAGCAGCAGGCCATAGTGGAGTTTCAGCTGCAGCACGCACGGGTCAGTCGCACTGTGGAACAGCACCACTTCACCACCAATGACTGGGCCTCCATGCGAGACCTGTGTGCCCTGTTGCGCTGCTTCGAGTACTCCACCAACGTGGCCAGTGGCGATGACGCTGTTATCAGCGTTACAATACCACTTCTATGTCTCCTTGAGGTGGCCCAGGAGGAGGAGGAGGAGGAGGAAGAGGGGTCATTTTTAGCACACTACTGGAGGACGAGGAGGACGAGGATGAGGAGGAGGTGGAGGAGGATGAGGATGAAGCATGGTCACAGCGGGGTGGCACCCAACGCAGCTCGGGCCCATCACTGGTGCGTGGCTGGGGGGAAACGCAGTACGATGATGATACGCTTCCCACAGAGGACAGCTTGTCCTTACCCCTGGGCAGCCTGGCACACATGAGCGATTACATGCTGCAGTGCCTGCACAATGACAGCAGAGTTGCCCACATTTTAACGTGTGCGGACTGCTGGGTTGCCACCCTGCTGGATCCACGGTACAAAGACAATGTGCCCACCTTACTTCCTGCACTGGAGCGTGATAGGAAGATGCGCGAGTACAAGCGCACGTTGGTAGACGCGCTACTGAGAGCATTCCCAAATGTCACAGGGGAACAAGTGGAAGCCCAAGGCCAAGGCAAAGGAGGAGCAAGAGGTCGCCAAGGCAGCTGTGTCACGGCCAGCTCCTCTGAGGGCAGGGTTAGCATGGCAGAGATGTGGAAAAGTTTTGTCAACACGCCACAGCTAACTGCACCACCACTGGATACGCAACGTGTTAGCAGGAGGCAACATTTCACTAACATGGTGGAACAGTACGTGTGCACACCCCTCCATGTACTGACTGATGGTTCGGCCACATTCAACTTCTGGGTCTCTAAATTGTCCACGTGGCCAGAGCTAGCCTTTTATGCCTTGGAGGTGCTGGCCTGCCCGGCGGCCAGCGTTTTGTCTGAACGTGTATTCAGCACGGCAGGGGGCGTCATTACAGACAAACGCAGCCGCCTGTCTACAGCCAATGTGGACAAGCTGACGTTCATAAAAATGAACCAGGCATGGATCCCACAGGACCTGTCCATCCCTTGTGCAGATTAGACATTAACTACCTCCCCTTAACCATATATTATTGTACTCCAGGGCACTTCCTACCATTATATTGCGGGGCAACCCAAAGTTGAATGAACCTCTCCTCTGTCTGGGTGCCGGGGCCTAAATTTATGACAATGGACTGTTACAGTGTTGGGTGACGTGAAGCCTGATTCTCTGCTATGATATGAAGACTGATTCTCTGCTGACATGAAGCCAGATTCTCTGTTACGGGACCTCTCTCCTCTGCCTGGGTGCCTGGGCCTAAATATATGACAATGGACTGTTACAGTGGTGGGTGACGTGAAGCATGATTCTCTGCTATGATTTGAAGCATGATTCTCTGCTGACATGAAGCCAGATTCTCTGTTACGGGACCTCTCTCCTCTGCCTGGGTGCCTGGGCCTAAATATATGACAATGGACTGTTACAGTGGTGGGTGACGTGAAGCATGATTCTCTGCTATGACATGAAGACTGATTCTCTGGTGACATGAAGCCAGATTCTCTGTTACGGGACCTCTCTCCTCTGCCTGGGTGCCTGGGCCTAAATATATGACAATGGACTGTTACAGTGGTGGGTGACGTGAAGCATGATTCTCTGCTATGATATGAAGACTGATTCTCTGCTGACATGAAGCCAGATTCTTTGTTACGGGACCTCTCTCCTCTGCCTGGGTGCCGGGGCCTAAATTTATGACAATGGACTGTTACAGTGGTGGGTGACATGAAGCCTGATTCTATGCTATGACATGAAGACTGATTCTCTGGTGACATGAAGCCAGATTCTCTGTTACGGGACCTCTCTCCTCTGCCTGGGTGCCTGGGCCTTAATATATGACAATGGACAGTTACAGTGGTGGCTGACGCGAAGCATGATTCTCTGCTATGATATGAAGACTGATTCTCTGCTGACATGAAGCCAGATTCTCTGTTACGGGACCTCTCTCCTCTGCCTGGGTGCCTGGGCCTAAATATATGACAATGGACTGTTACAGTGGTGGGTGACGTGAAGCCAGATTCTCTGCTATGGGACCTCTCTCCAATTGATATTGATTAATTTTTATTTATTTTATTTTTATTTTTATTCATTTCCCTATCCACATTTGTTTGCAGGGGTTTACCTACATGTTGCTGCCTTTTGCAGCCCTCTAGCCCTTTCCTGGGTTGTTTTACAGCCTTTTTAGTGCCGAAAAGTTCGGGTCCCCATTGACTTCAATGGGGTTCGGGTTCGGGACGAAGTTCGGATCGGGTTCGGATCCCTAACCCGAACATTTCCGGGAAGTTCGGCCGAACTTCTCGAACCCAAACATCCAGGTGTTCGCTCAACTCTACAAGGGACCCTTTAGTGCCCTGAACCGACAGCGGGGGCCAAGAAGTCACTGCCGATCCAGGACTCATTCATTTTGATGAATGTGAGTCTGTCCACAGAGTCAGTGGACAGACGGGTCCTCTTGTCGGTGACCACCCCACCTGCCGCCGCGCTGAAAGTCTGCTCAGACAGTACACTGGGGGGGGGGGGGGGGGGCAAGAAAGTAACTCCAGTGCATACTGAGCCAACTCACGGCAGGTGTCCAGCCTGGCAACCCAGTACTCCATGGGGTCGTCGGTGCTCATGCTGTCGGAAGCACCAACGGACCCCATGTAGTCTGCCACCATGCGGGCCAGCCGCTGGTGGTGACTGATGCTGCTGCTGCTGGTACTGGGTCGCGCAGACTGGTAGAACAGCCTCATCTCACCCATAAGGTCACCTGCTCGGCTGGTGCTGCTGGTTCCAGCCACCTGCTGGTTGAGATGGGCGGGGAGAACTGGAGCGTGAGGCCTAGGGTTTGCCTCCTCCAGCCGGTGGACCAGACAGGCCCGCAATTTTTCAATACGGACCTGCCTCCGGCTGGCTGGTAGAAACTGCTCCAGTTTCCCCTTGCAGCGAGGGTCTAAAAGGGTGGCCAACCAAAACTCATCCCTCTCCTTTATTTTTATGATCCGGGGGCCCCTCCTGAAGCATCGCAGCATATGGGCAGCCATGGGAAGAGCACAGCCCGCTGTGACTCTACAGAGCTGCCCGGGACCATGACCTCTTGGTCCTTCTGCTGCCGATGCTGCTGCTCCCGGTCGGAGCTGCTCCACACCCGGACTAACGGTGCCCCAGCACCGGCTCTCCCTCCTGACCAAGCCCAGACTCCTGGATGTCCACTAATTCATCATCCTCCTCCTCCTCGTCCTGGGCCTGGTCCTGGTGGAGCATGGTTGACTCTTCATGCTCCACCAAGGCACTCTCCCCAGCCTCAAGCAGGCGATCTAGTTTCCTGTCCAGCAGGAACACTAAGGGGAGCATGTTGTTGATGCCTACATGCTCCATGCTGACCATCTTTGTCGCCAACACGTGGCAGACTTGCTGAATCTGCCCCCACTCTGCATTAGTGACGTAGGGGAGTGGGTGTGATGGCCCTGGAGTGCCTAGCTCCAACAGGTATTCCCTCACCGCCCATTGCTGCTCCCACAACCTCCCCAGCATGTTGAGGGTGGAGTTCCACCGCGTCACACTGTCCATATTCAGCCTGTGGGTGGGCAGGCTGTTGTCCTGCTGCAGTTTGGACAGGGACGCGACGGCGGTTGGGGATCGGCGGAAGTGGCTGGCAATCCTACGTACCCTTTGCACAATGTCACTCAACCCTGGGTAAGTGCAGAGGAATTTCTGAACCACAAGGTTGAGGACATGTGCCATGCAGAGTACGTGTGTCAGACTGCCAGCCTGAAGGGCGGCGAGTAGGTTGCTGCCGTTGTCACAGACAACTATACCTGCCTGGAGACTTCGGGGTGTCAGCCACTTCTGGACCTGAGCCTGTAGTGCAGACAGAACATCAGGTCCAGTGTGTCTCCGTTCCCCCAAGCTCACAAGCTGGAGCACGGCCTGGCAGCAGACTTGACCCACACTTGTGTAGCTATGGGGACGCTTGCTTGGGGGCTCAGCAGCGGTAGAGACAGTGGCTTGTGGGGGGAGGAGCATTTCTCCCATGGACACCCCGGGGCGGCACCACAAACTCAGATGCCTCCGTTCCCTCCCCGGCGCCTTGAAGGGAAACCCAATGGGCTGTAAAACTTAGGTATCGACCCTGCCCATGCCTGCTGGTCCAAGCATCCATTGTGAGATGCACCCTGTCGCTGACAGCATGATCCAGCGACAGGCATACATTCTGCACAAGGTGCTGGTGTAGGGCAGGGACGCCAGTCCTGGCAAAGTAATAGCGACTGGGGACACGCCATCTGGGTTGGGCCTGCTCCAACATCTGCCTAAATGGGTTGCTGTCAACCAGATTGTACGGAAGCAGATGTTGGGCAATAACCCTTGCCAGGAGCCCATTGAGTGAACACACACGTCGGTCCCCTGGGGCGTAGGGCGTGGTGCGTTCAAAAACATCAGCAACTGATGGCTGGCGCCGGACGGCAGAGGAGGAGATAGAGGAGGGTGCACTGGTTGCAGAGGTATGGCTGCCGGTACCAATACCTCTACTAGAGGGAGCTGGGGGGTGGGAATCAGTAGCAATAGAGAGGGGGAGCTGCTGTACAGTGGCAGGAGCTGCTGTCCCCTGCACACTGCCGGTGGCGCTGCTGCTACTACCATTCTTACTCTGTTCCCACTCCCGCCAGTGGTTCAGTCGCATGTGCTGGTTCAGGGCTGTGGTACCCAGTCGAGCAACTGACCTTCCTCTCCTCACCCTGGCATGGCAGGTTACAAATGGCAACAGTAACATCATCTGTTGCCAGGGTGAAGAAAGCCCAAACAGGCGACTTCCGCACCAACCTCCTGTCCGATGGGGTGGTGCTGGCTTGCGCCTGTTGGGGCTTGGTTTGCACAGGTGGAGTATGCTGCTGCTGCCTGCTACTCTCAACAGTAGAGCCCCTGCCAATGGGCTCCCTGGAGACCTGGCGCACCGTTTGCCTCGGGTGCCTACCTTCTTCAGTGCTGCTGTCACTTGCCAAAGTAGGTGGCACCCATTCGGCGTCACCCTCCTCCTCATCTGCAATGTCAGACCCGGTGCCAAACTGTGGTGGACTGAGGGGAACAGCTAACATGGAGCCCCTGACCGGGATCCGCTGTCCCCTCGCTGACACCTGGGTCTGACTAGGTGCGGGTTTTGTGCTTTTCAAACCACCCACACCTGTTGGAAGGGATTTCAAAGGGGTATGTATTGTAGTTACCCGCTCCTCCTCCTCGCTATCCCCCATCCCTTCCAAAAAGTCCTGCCCATCTTGAGGGCTGAACTGTAATTCAGCCTCCTGCATAGCCTCCCCCAGAATGTCCAGCTCAGTGTCCTCGTCTTCAAACATGAGCAGGGACAATTCTGTGGGAGTGGGGGTTGCTTCTACAGGAGGCGTAGATCTGCCGCTACTGCTGCTGCTGTGAACTGGGGCTGAGGACTCCGTGGCAATTGAGTCAGCCACCAGAGCCATCACTGTCTCGGCGTCCTGAGAATGTATGGCCCTTGGACGGCTGCTAAAACTAAAAAAGTCACGGATCAGGCAGACACCCCTGCCATCTGCCCCTGCCTGTCCGTGACTGGAACTGACTCCTCTATTGGCCCCACTGCGGCTGCCTGCACGTCCCCGTGCACTCATATTTTTTATTTTATTTAATAAACTAATTTAAAAGGTGTTTGGGGTAAAATTTTATTGGGGTAGGGACGTATGTCAAAAAAAATTGTTTTAACTTGTAATGTAAAAAAAAAATATATTAAATAAAAAAAAAAATTAAGTAATAAACCTAAAATAAAACCCCTAACTTAATTGTCATTCTGTTTTTTTTATGACAATAAACTAAGACAAACACTGAAACACGCAGACAATCAGACACAAACACAGAACAAACTAAACCTTTTTTTTGTTTGTTTTATAAAACTAACAAAGAAAAACGCAGACAATCAAATGGAAATACAAGACAAATGTAACATAGCTGAACAAAAAACCCAACTTTTTTTTTCTAACTATAAAACACAAAAAAGCGCTAACAATCAGACGCAAAGACAAGACAGATATAACAAAGCTAAACAGAAAGAACCAAACTTTATTTTTAATTTTTTTCTAACTACAAAACAGAAAAAACGCGGACAATCAGACGCAAAGACAAGACAGATGTAACAAAGCTAAACAAAAAGAACTAATTTTTTTTTTCTTTTTCTAACTATAAAACAGAAAAAACGCAGACAATCAGACGCAAAGAAGACCAGACAGAGATAACAAATCTAAACACAAAGAACTCGGACAATCAGACGCAAAGACAAAACAGATGTAACAAAGCTAAACACCCCAAAAACTTTTTTTTTAATAATCCAACACAGAAACACGCAGATAGTCAAACAAAAAGCTATTAAAACAAAACTTTTTAACAAAGACGGACAGAAAGACACAAAATTACCCTAAATCCCTAACTGACCTAACCTATAATCTGTTCTAAATAGCCCTAAACACTAACCTAAACTATTAATCTATATCTAGATGTATCTATATCTAGATGTATCTCAAGCTTTGCGTGAAACGTACGTTGGGGCTGTTGGTGCACCACTCAGGTATCTATTGTATGGTTTTGCTGTGGACATTTCAGTCTGAATGACTCATATTTTATACATTTTGTTATTCTTGCACTATTTTTGCACTATGCACTCTATATTGTTTCTCTATATAGTGTATGATATTGCTATCTTGTTCTGATAGTCCAGCCCAATTATATGTATTTTACATCCTGTTTGATCTATATGCATAATTTATGCTTGCATTTAGTCGCCATAACGGGATGAGCCTTTAGTGGTGCTCCATGTTATCCGGTGTGCTCTCCATCCACCATCATATTGTGTTTTGTGTTCATTTTATTGTCTTTGTCTCAATTGGAGACGTCTAATAAAGTTTATATATAATATTATTTTGTGCTGGCCCTTTTTCTTCTTTTTGTACTACTTATAACGATGTTATACGGGAAAATAATAAAATTTACACAACACCAAACCCAAACCCGAACTTCTGTGAAGAAGTTAGGGTTTGGGTCTGGGTACCAAACATGCCGATTTTTCTCCCGCGCGTGCAAAACTCATTCAAACGCTTTGCACTCGCATGGAAAAATCACGCATTTTCCCGCAACATACCCACATACTATCCAGCCCTCACACACGACACCCGTGTTAAAGAGGCCTACGTTTTGTTAAGTCTATTTTTTCCTGATCTCATGATGATACACATAGTATAAAAAAATTAAAACAATATCCAATTTGCTATTTTCTATTCATCTCACTTACCAAAAATAGTATATAAAGCAATACAAAATTTGACCAATAAAAACTATAAATAGTCCTTAAATAGTCCTGCAGAAAACAAGCAGTCACACAGTTATGTGTTCTGAAAAATCAGAAAGGTATCAGTGAAAAAATAGTCCAATAAAAACTGACAGTTTATCAATTTTAATGGACGTTATTTTCACTTTAATGTAGCCTAAGGGATTGAAATGCATTCACTCACCTGAATTGTGCACCAACTATATTTATGTCAGACATAAAATCTACAGTACTATAAAAAGTGACATTTGTTGGAGTGTTTTTCCAGTTTTAATGTACCTTTCAGGTGTTTAAAGAGGACCTGTCACAAGCAACAGGCTTTGATGCTACTTAGCGGCTAGAACTCATGTCCTGGTATTATCATTTTTTTTTTTAGGTGGGGGACATTGTTAGACCAATGTTCTGCTGAAGATGACCTATGGGTATTTTGTTTGAACCCCACAAGTATTGTATTACGGAGTAGTATAATACCTGCCATTAGTGTACTTTCCATATTAATTTTTTGTGTGTTCAAATAGTTACATAATACAATGCTACAACAGTAGCATAGATAGGGAGGTTTCTTACAGAAATAACACACATAACTAGAGTTGAGCGAACACCTGGATGTTCAGGTTCGATAAGTTCGGCCGAACTTCCCGAAAATGTTCGGGTTCGGAATCCGAACCCGATCCGAACTTCGTCCCGAACCCGAACCCCATTGAAGTCAATGGGGACCCGAACTTTTAGGCACTAAAACGGCTGTAAAACAGCCCAGGAAAGGGCAAGAGGGCTGCAAAAGGCAGCAACATGTAGGTAAATCCCCTGCAAACAAATGTGGATAGGGAAATGAATACAAATAAAAATTAAATAAATAAAAATTAACCAAAATCAATTGGAGAGAGGTCCCATAGCAGAGAATCTGGCTTCCCGTCACCCAGAGGGTGCAGAGGGTAACTTCTTGAGAGGAACACAGTGGCACATTTTGGAAAACCGATCCACAATCATGAGAATGACCGTATGGCCTCGGGATGCAGGGAGGTCCACAATGAAATCCATCCCCAGGTGTGACCATGGACGCTCCCCGGTGGCTATGGGTTGCAAAAGGCCCAACGGAAGGTGCCGAGGGGACTTACTCTGGGCACAAACGGAGCATGCCGCTACATATGCGGCGATGTCGGAACGTAGAGAAGGCCACCAGAACAGACGTGAAACAGCCCAGGACAGCTGATTCTTTCCAGGATGCCCCGCGGCCTTGGAGTTATGGTAGGTTCGCAACAACCGAGTGCGCAACTCCTCAGGCACAAAACATCTGCCGTTGGGTCTCCCAGAGGGAGCACCAGATTGAGCCGCCAAAATCTGCTCACCCAGGGGAGAGCTCAGGCTGGTGCGAATGGCGGCCAGGATCTGATTCGGAGGTATGACCGAAGTCGGAATCGACTCCTCCCCGGACAGCTCGGAGTACTGCCGTGATAAGGCATCCGCTCTGATGTTCTTGGAACCGGGTAGGTAGGAGACCACGTAATTAAAACATGACAAGAACAGAGCCCATCTGGCCTGACGTGGTGTCAATCTCTTGGCCTCAGAGAGGTAGGTCAGATTCTTGTGGTCCGTCAGGATGAGAACCGGAACCACCGAGCCCTCGAGCAAGTGCCTCCATTCTTTAAGGGCCTGCACGTTGGCCAATAACTCCCTGTCACCAATCTGATAGTTGCACTCCGCGGAAGACAGTTTCCGAGAGTAAAACCCACAAGGAAGCAGAGGACCCTCTGGTGTTCTACGCTGAGACAGAAGGGCGCCTACTCCCGTCTCAGACGCGTCCACCTCGAGAACAAAAGGCAACCCAGGGTTGGGATGCGACAGAATCGGAGCCGACACAAAGGCGGACTTTAGAGCCTCAAAAGCTCGAATGGCCTTGAGCGGCCAGACCTGGGGATTACTGCCCTTCCTGGTCAGATCCGTGAGAGGCTTGGCTAGCATGGAAAAGTCCCTGATGAACTTCCGATAATAATTGGCGAAGCCCAAAAAGCGCTGCAGGGCACGAAGACCACTGGGCTGGGGCCACTGTAAGACAGCCGAAACCTTCTCAGGATCCATGGAGAACCCCTCAGCGGAAATGATGTAACCTAAGAAGGTTACCTGGGATCGGTGAAATTCGCATTTCTCAAGCTTACCGAACAGCTTGTTCTCTCGTAACCGTTGCAACACTCGTCTGACATCCAGAATGTGGGCCTCCATGGATTCAGAATATACCAAGATGTCATCCAAATAGACCACCACACACTGCTGCAACAGGTCACGGAAAACATCGTTGATGAATTCCTGGAAGACTGCGGGCGCATTGCACAACCCAAAGGGCATAACCAAGGATTCATAATGACCGGTCCTGGTGTTAAACGCGGTCTTCCACTCATCGCCCGCCTTGATCCTTACCAGGTTATATGCCGCCCTCAGGTCGAGTTTGGTAAAGACCGTGGCCCCTTTGAGGCGATCGAACAGCTCGGAAATCAAGGGTATCGGGTAAGCGTTCTTGATCGTGATGCGATTGAGACCCCTGTAAATGATGCAAGGCCTCAACTCACCGCCCTTCTTTTTCACAAAGAAAAATCCAGCCCCTGCCGGGGACGAGGATTTGCGAATGTGTCCGCGTGAAAGCGCCTCCCTCACGTACTCCTCCATGGCCTCATTCTCCGCTACCGACAGTGGATAGACTTTGCCACGAGGAGGAACGGCACCAGGTTGTAACTCTATGGCACAATCGTATGGGCGGTGCGGAGGTAGGGCAACCGCACGCACCTTATCGAATACATCCCGGTACTCCTCGTATTCAGGAGGCAACAGAGAGTCCGAGGAAGTACACAGCAACTTGACAGGCCCATGGATGCAACTAGCCCCACACTGCGGTGACCACGAGAGGATCTCGGCCGATCTCCAATCGAAAGTCGGATTATGCTTCTGGAGCCAGGGGTACCCCAAGACCACCGAGTAGTGTGGAGACGAAATAACCTGGAGACAGACCGACTCTCTGTGAACGGCACCAATGGCCATCCCCACTGGAAGGGTCTCCTGAGTCACGTGTGGCGGCAGAAGGGGTCTGCCGTCTATCGCCTCAAGAGCCAGTGGGGAACCTCGAGGCTGCAGAGGAATGGAATTGGCGGCAGCGAACACACTATCAATGAACAAACCACCAGCACCAGAGTCCACCAACGCCTGGGTCGTCACCGAGCCCCCGACCCAGGAGAGGACAACAGTAATCAGTGGTTTGTCAACACGGGAAACCGGGGACGAGGAGACTCCACCCAAGATCTGCCACCGACAGGATCTCAGGTGCGAGCGTTTCCCGGACGGTTCGGGCATGTCAACCGAAAATGCCCACCGAGACCACAGTACATGCATCGGCCCTTCGCGTCTCCGGAGTACCCTCTCCCCCTCGGACAGGCGAGCAAACCCCAGCTGCATGGGTTCACCCCCAGACAAGTCATCCCCAGGAGGCGTGGGAGGAGAGGGAGGCACGGGTGGGGCAGCAAACGTAGGCGCCAATCTGTTAGAAGACCTCCGCAGGCTCTCCTTAAAGGAAGGTCTCTCCCTGAGTCTGGTGTCAATCAAAATCCGGAAAGAAATAAGAGACTCGAGCTCCACTGGTAGGTCCTTAGCTGCAACCTCATCCTTCAAGGCATCCGAGAGACCATGAGAGAAAGCAGCGACCAGAGCCTCATTATTCCAGCCCACCTCTGCTGCCAGGGTACGAAACTCAATGGCGTATTCAGCTACGGATCATGAACCCTGTCTGATGGACATAAGGAGCTTCGCAGCAGAGGCAGCACGAGCCGGCACATCGAATACCTTCCGAAGAGAAGCAACAAAACCGGAAAACTCGGCAACCACCGGATTGTTGTTCTCCCATAAAGGGCTGGCCCAGGCCAAGGCCTTGTCCGAGAGCAGCGAGATCAAGAAGCCCACCTTTGATCTCTCAGTAGGAAAGGCATGTGGCAGCAACTCGAAATAAATGCCCACCTGGTTAAGGAAACCTCGGCACTGAGTTGGCTCTCCCCCAAAGCGCTGTGGAAGGGGGGCAGAACCGGTCATACCCCGAAACACCGCAGGCGCAGCAACAGGTGTCGGGGTAGACTCTGGCGCAACAACCGGAGTGGCAGTAGGAGCGGGCCCAGGAGCGACAACCGACCCATCGGCAACGGAAGCTAAATGAGCCGTGCGTTCAAGCAGGGTTTGCAACGCCACAGCGAACCGACCCAACAGGTGATCCTGCTGATCAAGTCTGGCAACCAGCGAAGGTAGCGAGGATGGCCCTGTACCGTCAGTATTCATGGCTTGGTCCTAATGTCATGGAACCATGAACCAGACGTACAACAAGAGATAAGTGGAAATAAGAAGGCTTTATTGAAGATCAAGCTGTAAGGCAAAAGTCCAAACGGATGGCTAAACCGAAGCAGGGTCTTGCGAAGCCAGAGGTCAGGAACCAGAAGGGTAGTCAGACGAAGCCTGGATCAGGAACCAGCAGGGTAGTCAGACGAAGCCTGGATCAGGAACCAGCAAGGTAGTCAGACGAAGCCAGGATCAGGAACTAGAAGCAGCAGCAGTCTTAGAAGCATGTGAACACAGGAGGACCAAGCAAGGAACTGAAGCCACAGTCCTCCTATATATATGAGCTAGGCATCCAGCTCCTCCCAGTGGGAAGGAGAAGCCGCAAGGTGGGAGGCTACAAGAAACCCAGAAACCAAGATGGCCGCCAGCACATGTCAAACGAAGGAGAACAGCAAGAAGGTAAGACCATGACAAGAGGATCTGGCTTCATGTCAGCAGAGAATCAGTCTTCATGTCATAGCAGAGAATCAGGCTTCACGTCACCCACAACTGTAAGAGTCCATTTTCATGAATTTAGGCCCAGCACCCAGGCAGAGGAGAGAGGTCCCGTAACAGACAATCTGGCTTCATTTCAGCAGAGAATCAGTCTTCATGTCATAGCAGAGAATCAGGCTTCACGTCACCCACCACTGCAACAGTCCATTTTCATAAATTTAGGCCCAGCACCCAGGCAGAGGAGAGAGGTCCCGTAACAGACAATCTGGCTTCATGTCAGCAGAGAATTAGTCTGCATGTCATAGCAGAGAATCAGGCTTCACGTCAGCCACCAATGCAACAGTCCATTGTCAGATATTTAGGCCCAGCACCCAGGCAGAGGAGAGAGGTCCCGTAACAGAGTATCTGGCTTCATGTCAGCAGAGAATCAGTCTTCATATCATAGCAGAGAATCAGGCTTCACGTCACTCACCACTGCAACAATCCATTTTCATAAGTTTAGGCCCAGCACCCAGGCAGAGGAGAGAGGTCCCGTAACAGACAATCTGGCTTCATGTCAGCAGAGAATCAGTCTTCATGTCATAGCAGAGAATCAGGCTTCACGTCACCCACCACTGTAAGAGTCCATTTTCATAAATTTAGGCCCAGCACCCAGGCAGAGGAGAGAGGTCCCGTAACAGACAATCTGGCTTCATATCAGCAGAGAATCAGTCTTCATGTCATAGCAGAGAATCAGTCTGCATGTCATAGCAGAGAATCAGGCTTCACGTCAGCCACCAATGCAACAGTCCATTGTCAGATATTTAGGCCCAGCACCCAGGCAGAGGAGAGAGTTCCCGTAACAGACAATCTGGCTTCATGTCAGCAGAGAATCAGTCTTCATATCATAGCAGAGAATCAGGCTTCACGTCGCCCACCACTGGAACAGTCCATTCTCAGATATTTAGGCCCCGGCACCCAGGCAGAGGAGAGAGGTCCCGTAACAGAGAATCTGTCTTCATGTCAGCAGAGAATCAGTCTGCATGTCATAGCAGAGAATCAGGCTTCACGTCAGCCACCAATGCAACAGTCCATTTTCAGATATTTAGGCCCAGCACCCAGGCAGAGGAGAGAGTTCCCGTAACAGACAATCTGGCTTCATGTCAGCAGAGAATCAGTCTTCATATCATAGCAGAGAATCAGGCTTCACGTCACCCACCACTGTAAGAGTCCATTTTCATACATTTAGGCCCAGCACCCAGGCAGAGGAGAGAGGTCCCGTAACAGACAATCTGGCTTCATGTCAGCAGAGAATCAGTCTGCATGTCATAGCAGAGAATCAGGCTTCACGTCAGCCACCAATGCAACAGTCCATTGTCAGATATTTAGGCCCAGCACCCAGGCAGAGGAGAGAGGTCCCGTAACAGAGGATCTGTCTTCATGTCAGCAGAGAATCAGTCTGCATGTCATAGCAGAGAATCAGGCTTCACGTCAGCCACCAATGCAACAGTCCATTGTCAGATATTTAGGCCCAGCACCCAGGCAGAGGAGAGAGGTCCCGTAACAGAGGATCTGTCTTCATGTCAGCAGAGAATAAGTCTGCATGTCATAGCAGAGAATCAGGCTTCACGTCACCCAACATTGGAACAGTCCATTGGCATATATTTAGGCCCCGGCACCCAGACAGAGGAGAGATTCATTCAACTTTGGGTAGCCTCGCAATATAATGGTAAAATGAAAATAAAAATAGGATTGAATGAGGAAGTGCCCTGGAGTCCAATAATATATGGTTAAGGGGAGGTAGTTAATGTCTAATCTGGACAAGGGACGGACAGGTCCTGTGGGATCCATGCCTGGTTCATTTTTATGAACGTCAGCTTGTCCACATTGGCTGTAGACAGGCGGCTGCGTTTGTCTGTAATGACGCCCCCTGCCATGCTGAATACACGTTCAGACAAAACGCTGGCCGCCGGGCAGGCCAGCACCTCCAAGGCATAAAAGGCTAGCTCTGGCCACGTGGACAATTTAGAGACCCAGAAGTTGAATGGGGCTGAACCATCAGTCAGTACGTGGAGGGGTGTGCACACGTACTGTTCCACCATGTTAGTGAAATGTTGCCTCCTGCTAACACGTTGCGTATCAGGTGGTGGTGCAGTTAGCTGTGGCGTGTTGACAAAAGTTTTCCACATCTCTGCCATGCTAACCCTGCCCTCAGAGGAGCTGGCCGTGACACAGCTGCCTTGGCGACCTCTTGCTCCTCCTCTGCCTTGGCCTTGGGCTTCCACTTGTTCCCCTGTGACATTTGGGAATGCTCTCAGTAGCGCGTCTACCAACGTGCGCTTGTACTCGCGCATCTTCCTATCACTCTCCAGTGCAGGAAGTAAGGTGGGCACATTGTCTTTGTAGCGTGGATCCAGCAGGGTGGCAACCCAGTAGTCCGCACAGGTTAAAATGTGGGCAACTCTGCTGTCGTTGCGCAGGCACTGCAGCATGTAGTCGCTCATGTGTGCCAGGCTGCCCAGGGGTAAGGACAAGCTGTCCTCTGTGGGAGGCGTATCGTCATCGTCCTGCCTTTCCCCCCAGCCATGCACCAGTGATGGACCCGAGCTGCGTTGGGTGCCACCCCGCTGTGACCATGCTTCATCCTCATCCTCCTCCACCTCCTCCTCATCCTCGTCTTCCTCGTCCTCCAGTAGTGGGCCCTGGCTGGCAACATTTGTACCTGGCCTCTGCTGTTGCCAAAAACCTCCCTCTGAGTCACTTCGAAGAGACTGGCCTGAAAGTGCTAAAAATGACCCCTCTTCCTCCTCCTCCTCCTCCTCCTCCTCCTCCTCCTGGGCCACCTCCTCTTCCATCATCGCCCTAAGCGTTTTCTCAAGGAGACATAGAAGTGGTATTGTAACGCTGATAACGGCGTCATCGCCACTGGCCATGTTGGTGGAGTACTCGAAACAGCGCAACAGGGCACACAGGTCTCGCATGGAGGCCCAGTCATTGGTGGTGAAGTGGTGCTGTTCTGTAGTGCGACTGACCCGTGCGTGCTGCAGCTGAAACTCCACTATGGCCTGCTGCTGCTCGCACAGTCTGTCCAGCATGTGCAAGGTGGAGTTCCACCTGGTGGGCACGTCGCATATGAGGCGGTGAGCGGGAAGGCCGAAGTTACTCTGTAGCGCAGACAGGCGAGCAGCAGCAGGATGTGAACGCCGGAAGCGCGAACAGACGGCCCGCACTTTATGCAGCAGCTCTGACATGTCGGGGTAGTTGTGAATGAACTTCTGCACCACCAAATTCAGCACATGTGCCAAGCAAGGGATGTGCGTCAAATTGGCTAGTCCCAGAGCTGCAACGAGATTTCGCCCATTATCACACACCACCAGGCCGGGCTTGAGGCTCACCGGCAGCAACCACTCGTCGGTCTGTTGTTCTATACCACGCCACAACTCCTGTGTGGTGTGGGGCCTGTCCCCCAAACATATGAGTTTCAGAATGGCCTGCTGACGTTTACCCCGGGCTGTGCTGAAGTTGGTGGTGAAGGTGTGTGGCTGACTGGATGAGCAGGTGGAAGAAGAGGAGGAGGAAGCCGAGAAGGAGGAGGTGGCAACAGGAGGCAAAGAATGCTGCCCTGCGATCCTTGGCGGCGGAAGGACGTGCGCTAAACAGCTCTCCGCCTGGGGCCCAGCTGCCACTACATTTACCCAGTGTGCAGTTAGGGAGATATAGCGTCCCTGGCCGTGCTTACTGGTCCACGTATCTGTGGTTAGGTGGACCTTGCTACAGATGGCGTTGCGCAGTGCACACTTGATTTTATCGGATACTTGGTTGTGCAGGGAAGGCACGGCTCTCTTGGAGAAGTAGTGGCGGCTGGGAACAACATACTGTGGGACAGCAAACGACATGAGCTGTTTGAAGCTGTCTGTGTCCACCAGCCTAAATGACAGCATTTCATAGGCCAGTAGTTTAGAAATGCTGGCATTCAGGGCCAGGGATCGAGGGTGGCTAGGTGGGAATTTACGCTTTCTCTCAAATGTTTGTGAGATGGAGAGCTGAACGCTACCGTGTGACGTGGTTGAGACGCTTGGTGACGGATGTGGTGGTGGTGTTGGTGGTACATCCCCTGTTTGCTGGGCGGCAGGTGCCAACGTTCCTCCAGAGGCAGAGGCCGAGGCGGCAGCAGCAGAAGAGGTAGCAGGGGGAGCCTGAGTGACTTCCTTGGTTTTAAGGTGTTTACTCCACTGCAGTTCATGCTTTGCATGCAGGTGCCTGGTCATGCAGGTTGTGCTCAGGTTCAGAACGTTAATGCCTCGCTTCAGGCTCTGATGGCACAGCGTGCAAACCACTCGGGTCTTGTCGTCAGCACATTGTTTGAAGAAGTGCCATGCCAGGGAACTCCTTGAAGCTGCCTTTGGGGTGCTCGGTCCCAGATGGCGGCGGTCAGTAGCAGGCGGAGTCTCTTGGCGGCGGGTGTTCTGCTTTTGCCCACTGCTCCCTCTTTTGCTACGCTGTTGGCTCGGTCTCACCACTGCCTCTTCCTCCGAACTGTGAAAGTCAGTGGCACGACCTTCATTCCATGTGGGGTCTAGGACCTCATCGTCCCCTGCATCGTCTTCCACCCAGTCTTGATCCCTGACCTCCTGTTCAGTCTGCACACTGCAGAAAGACGCAGCAGTTGGCACCTGTGTTTCGTCATCATCAGAGACATGCTGAGGTGGTATTCCCATGTCCTCATCATCAGGAAACATAAGTGGTTGTGCGTCAGTGCATTCTATGTCTTTCACCGCTGGGGAAGGGCTAGGTGGATGCCCTTGGGAAACCCTGCCAGCGGAGTCTTCAAACAGCATAAGAGACTGCTGCATAACTTGAGGCTGAGACAGTTTCCCTGGTATGCATGGGGGTGATGTGACAGACTGATGGAGTTGGTTTTCAGGCGCCATCTGTGCGCTTTCTGCAGAAGACTGGGTGGGAGATAATGTGAACGTGCTGGATCCACTGTCGGCCACCCAATTGACTAATGCCTGTACCTGCTCAGGCCTTACCATCCTTAGAACGGCATTGGGCCCCACCATATATCGCTGTAAATTCTGGCGGCTACTGGGACCTGAGGTAGTTGGTACACTAGGACGTGTGGATGTGGCAGAACGGCCACGTCCTCTCCCAGCACCAGAGGGTCCACTAACACCACCACGACCATGTCCACGTCCGCGTCCCTTACTAGATGTTTTCCTCATTGTTATGGTTCACCACAACAACAAAAATATTATTTGGCCCAATGTATTGTATTCAAATTCAGCGGGATATAAATTTGAGGCCTAGTATTTAGGCGCTGGGTGACCGGTATGGATTTAGTGACAGAATTAGACTTGGAAATGCACAGTAGCGTGTGTGTGAAGTTATTCTGAATGACCCTATGTGCACCTTGAATATTATATACCCTTTTAGGGATAGATTTCAAATAGCTCTGATATAGCAGAAACCACTAAATTATGAAATTGCTAAATTGGGAATTGTATTTCAACCCAGAACAAAAAATGTGCTTTGACGGACACTAAATAACTTTCCCAGCCACAACAGTACAGCGGTAACGAGAGATTTAGCGGGATATAAATTTGAGGCCTAGTATTTAGGCGCTGGGTGACCGGTATGGATTTAGTGACAGAATTAGACTTGGAAATGCACAGTAGCGTGTGTGTGAAGTTATTCTGAATGACCCTATGTGCACCTTGAATATTATATACCCTTTTAGGGATAGATTTCAAATAGCTCTGATATAGCAGAAACCACTAAATTATGAAATTGCTAAATTGGGAATTGTATTTCAACCCAGAACAAAAAATGTGCTTTGACGGACACTAAATAACTTTCCCAGCCACAACAGGACAGCGGTAACGAGAGATTTAGCGGGATATAAATTTGAGGCCTAGTATTTAGGCGCTGGGTGACCGGTATGGATTTAGTGACAGAATTAGACTTGGAAATGCACAGTAGCGTGTGTGTGAAGTTATTCTGAATGACCCTATGTGCACCTTGAATATTATATACCCTTTTAGGGATAGATTTCAAATAGCTCTGATATAGCAGAAACCACTAAATTATGAAATTGCTAAATTGGGAATTGTATTTCAACCCAGAACAAAAAATGTGCTTTGACGGACACTAAATAACTTTCCCAGCCACAACAGGACAGCGGTAACGAGAGATTTAGCGGGATATAAATTTGAGGCCTAGTATTTAGGCGCTGGGTGACCGGTATGGATTTAGTGACAGAATTAGACTTGAAAATGCACAGTAGCGTGTGTGTGAAGTTATTCTGAATGACCCTATGTGCACCTTGAATATTATATACCCTTTTAGGGATAGATTTCAAATAGCTCTGATATAGCAGAAACCACTAAATTATGAAATTGCTAAATTGGGAATTGTATTTCAACCCTGAACAAAAAATGTGCTTTGACGGACACTAAATAACTTGCCCAGCCACAACAGTACAGCGATAAAGACAGATTTAGCGGGATATAAATTTGAGGCCTAGTATTTAGGCACTGTTTGACCGGTATGGATTTAGTGACAGAATTAGACTGGGATATGGCCAAAAAATAACCACACTATTGCTGGTTAAATGCACTTGGTGACGGGCGCAGCTTGCCCCTGATGTAGTTTATGGCCAAAAAATGAACAGACTATTGCTGGTTAAATGCACTTGGTGTCACAGCTTGACGAACCACACTACTGAGGGTTAAATGCACTTGGTGACGGTCGCAGCTTGCCCCTGATGTAGTATATGGCCAAAAAATGAACAGACTATTGCTGGTTAAATGCACTTGGTGACAGGCGCAGCTTGCCCCTTATTTAGTATATGGCCAAAAAATGAACAGACTATTGCTGGTTAAATACACTTGGTGTGATAGCTTGACCAACCACACTACTGAGGGTTAAATGCACTTGGTGACGGGCGCAGCTTGCCCTTGATGTAGTATATGGCCAAAAAATGAACAGACTATTGCTGGTTAAATGCACTTGGTGTCACAGCTTGACCAACCACACTACTGAGGGTTAAATGCACTTGGTGACGGGCGCAGCTTGCCCCTGATGTAGTATATGGCCAAAAATGAACAGACTATTGCTGGTTAAATGCACTTGGTGACGGGCGCAGCTTGCCCCTGATTTAGTATATGGCCAAAAAATGAACAGACTATTGCTGGTTAAATGCACTTGGTGTGATAGCTTGACCAACCACACTACTGAGGGTTAAATGCACTTGGTGACGTGCGCAGCTTGCCCCTGATGTAGTATATGGCCAAAAAATAAACAGACTATTGCTGGTTAAATGCACTTGGTGTGACAGCTTCACCCTGATGTAGGCTTTAGCCAAAAAACAACCACACCATTGAGGGTTAAATGCACTTGGTCGCAGCTTGGATGCACTTGGTCGCAGCACCGCACAAAACACAAAATGGCCGCCGATCACCCCAGAAAAAAATGACTGACAAACGGTCTGGGCAGCCTAAAAACAGTGAGCATTTGAATTTCAGCAGCTCAATAATGCACAGCTGCAGATCGATCGATTAATCAAGTCCTTTGGAGGAGTTAATCTGCCTAATCTCGCCCTACTGTCGCAGCCGCAACCTCTCCCTACGCTAATCAGAGCAGAGTGACGGGCGGCACTATGTGACTCCAGCTTAAATAGAGGCTGGGTCACATGGTGCTCTGGCCAATCACAGCCATGCCAATAGTAGGCATGGCTGTGACGGCCTCTTGGGGCAAGTAGTATGACGCTTGTTGATTGGCTGCTTTGCAGCCTTTCAAAAAGCGCCAAGAAAGCGTCACAAAAGCGCCAAGAAAGCGACGAACACCGAACCCGAACCCGGACTTTTACGAAAATGTCCGGGTTCGGGTCCGTGTCACGGACACCCCAAAATTCGGTACGAACCCGAACTATACAGTTCGAGTTCGCTCATCCCTACACATAACGTGTAACATGGCTTTGTAATGATCTTTCTATAGAAAAAAATAAAAAGAGCTGTGTGCAGTCTTTTATTTTCTAGACATGCAATTAAAATTGATATTGCTTAAATGAATTTAAAGTGAATTTTTATTGAAGAAATAAAGGTTTTCTAAAATAAAGAAAAGATTACAGTCCAATCATTGATTTACTTGAAAATGCATAGTTCTGTGGAGTTTCCTCAACTCAAAAATATATTGAAAAAATTGGAAAATGGAACTCTATTTAAATAATTCTAAAGGAATTAGCGCTCTTTTTAAACAGCTTGAGACTCCATTATATAAAATCTGTTTCCAGAGATGCACCTCTGTTGAGTGGGTGTCCCAATTAAGAAAATCTTGATGAAAAGGAACACAGTGTATTAACGAATAGGCCGCCTTGGTTAATAAACTTCCATTCTTAATAACATGATTCTGGAGAACAGCATGAACTAAGTGCTGTCTTGCTGAGGAAAGTATAACTAATTCTCATTGAACTGCATCCAGGAGAATCGTTAAGTCCCAGATCCTTGCATACCTTCACAGATGGCTATGCCGTACAAAGAGCCACACTGAATTAGGGTACTATTAACATGTATTATTTATTATAATGAACATTAATTTCTAGGTAGTTTTGTTCTAACAAAATGTGTGAGTGTATGTATATATATATATATATATATATATATATATATACCATAACATTATAATAATGTTCATTATCTCTTGTGAAAATGATGCAGTACATTACAGCAAGTAAAAAGTCAGTTCTTGATGCCTTGGAAGAAAATGTGCAAAAATAAGGATCTGACCAACTTGTGATATGTGATGGCTAGATGACTGGGTCAGAATATCTCCGAATTGGCATGTCTTGTGGAATGATCCTATTTCCGATAAACAGTTCACACTAGCGTTTTTGCTGGATCCGGCAGGGTCCAGCAAAAATGCTTCCGCTTCTGATAATACAACCATCTACATCCGTTATGAACACATCCGGTTGTATTATCTTTATCATAGCCATGAACTCCATTGAAAGTTAATGGGGGAGGGATCCATTTTCTATTGTGTCAGATAAAACAGATCCGTTCCCATTGACTTGCATTGTGGGTCATGATGGATCTGTCTTGCTTCGCATCCCAGGACAGAAAGCAAACCGCAGCATTCTGCGGTTTGCTCTCTGGTATGAGAACGGAATGGAATGCATTTTGGAGCATTCCATTCTGTTGAGTTATGTTTTGTCCCTATTGACAATGAATGGGGACAAAACAGAAGAGTTTTTTTTTTCAATATTGAGACCCCATGATGGATCTCAATACAGGAAAATATTAACGCTAGTGTGAAAGTAGCCTAACCCAGTGTCAAGTTAATGTTGTCCATTGTCCATTGTAAAGTTAAAGCTGACCACTGCTAGCTTTTATTAAACTGCTTTTTGTCACCTGGTCACCCAGGGGCTCCTATTCCTTCATTTAAATTACATGTTTCAGAATTTAGAAATATGAGCATGTCTTGTTTGTTTTAAACCCTGCCACAGCATCTTAATGGTGTTTAAGTCAGGATTTTGAGTAGGTCACTTTTCAGACACTGGACTTGCTCTTGTGTAGAGATGTCCCAAACTATTCGCCGGCAAACAGTTCCCAGTGAACATTGCTTGTTCGCGTTCGCCGGGACACATTCCAGCCAATCAGCAGCATACCCTGCCTCCCAGACCCTCCCACCTCCTGGACAGCATCCATTTTAGATTCTTTCGGAAGCTGCAGTCTTAGTGAGAGGAGGGACAGTGTAGCTGCTGCTGATTTAATAGGGAAATCTATAGCTAGGCCAGTGTATTTAGTGTCCACTACAGTCCTAAAAGACTCATCTGATCTCTGCTGTAAGGACAGCGTCCTGACAGCACCCCAGTTGCCTGCCAACGTGTGTGTCAGGCTCACAGCGTATACTGTGCCCACTTGCCAGTGCCACCACTCATATCTGGTGTCACAGTAGCTTGCATAAAAAAAAACTAACATTTTTTGGGGACTGTAATATAATTGCAGTTAGTTGCCTGCAAGTGTGTGTGTCAGGCCTACAGCGTGTACTGTGCCAACTACTGCCAGTGCCCAGTGCCACCAGTGCCACTTATATCTGGTGTCACAGTAGCTTGCATAAAAAAAAAGCAAAAAAAACTTGTTTGACTGTAATATAATTTCAGTTAGTTGCCTGCAAGCGTGTGTGTCAGGCCTACAGTGTGTATTGTGCCAACTACTACCAGTGCACACAACCACCAGTGCCACTCATATCTGGTGTCACAGTAGCTTGCATGTAAAAAAAGCAACAATTATAACTGTAATATAATAGCAGTTAGTTTTCTGCAAGCGTGTGTGTTAGGCCTACAGCGTCTACTCTGCCAACTTCTGCCAGTGCCACTCATATCTGGTGTCACACACAGTAGCTTGCATAAAAAAAAAAACTAAAAAAACAATTTTGACTGTAATATAATAGCAGTTAGTTGTCTGCAAGCTGGTGTGTCAGGCCTACAGCGTCTATTCTGCCAACTACTGCCAGTGCACAGTGCCACTCATAAGTACGGTGTGATGATGATGATGTTGTACCCGCTGCTGCTTCCTTTGCTGCGTTGTCAGATACAAGTGAAGCGGTTGATGATGACGATGTGTCTGTGGATGTCACGTGGGTGCCCGCTCGAAGAGAAGAAGAACAGGGGGAAAGTTCAGATGGGGAGACAGAGAGGAGGAGGAGACGAGTTAGGAAGCAGGGGGAGGTCGTTGCAAGGAGCTAGTGGCACAGTCAGACAGCATGTATCAGCACCCGGGGTCAGCCAGACAGCACGCCAATCAACGCATGCTGTTGCCACCACCAGTATGCCGTCATTGCAAAGCTCAGCAGTGTGGCATTTTTCTTTTGTGTGTCTGCCTCTGACAACAGCGATGCCATTTGCAACCTGTGCCAAAAGAAACTGAGTCGTGGGAAGTCCAACACCCACCTAGGTACAACTGCTTTGCGAAGGCACATGATCTCACATCACAAATGCCTATGGGATCAACACATAAGTACAAGCAGCACACAAACTCAAAGCCACCATCCTCCTCCTGGTCCAGCATCTTCAGCCACGTCAACCACTGCTGTCCTCCTTGCCCCCTCTCAACCACCCGCCACTCCGCTTCTCGCAGTGCTCATCTGCCCACAGTCAGGTGTCTGTCAAGGACATGTTTGAGCGTAACGAGCCAATGTCACAGATTCACCCCCTTGCCCGGTGTCTGACAGCTGGCTTGTCGTAACTCTTAGCCCGCCAGCTTTTACCATACCAGCTGGTGGAGTCTGAGGCCTTCAAAAAGTTTGTAGCTATTGGGACACCGCAGTGGAAAGTACCAGCCCGAAATTTCTTTGCACAAAAGGCAATCCCCAACCTGTACTCTATTGTGCAAAAGGAAGTAATGGCATGTCTGGCACACAGTGTTGGGGCAAGGGTCCATCTGACCACTGATACCTGGTCTGCAAAGCATGGTCAGGGCAGGTATATCACCTAGACTGCGAATTGGGTAAACCTGCTGACGGCTGCCAAGCATGGAATGCGTGGCTCTGCAGATTAGTTGGTGACACCGCCACGACTTTCAGGCAGGCCTGCTACCACCTCCTCTACTCCTCCTACTCCATCCTCTTTGCTAACCTCCTCGGCTGAGTCCTCTTCTGCTGCTGCGTCTTGCTCCACATCAACTGCACCCCCCCAGATCCCCAGGGGCTATTCCACATCCCGGATATGACAGTGTCACGCCGTCTTGGGGATGACTTGCCTGAAAGCAGAGAGTCACACTGGACCAGCACTCCTGTCTGCCCTGAACGCACAGGTGGATCAGTGGCTGACTCCACACCAACTGGAGATCGGCAAAGTGGTGTGAGACAACGGAAGCAATTTGTTGGCGGCATTGAATTTGGGCAAGTTGGCACATGTGTGTAATGTGATCGTACAACGCTTTGTGCATAAGTACCCAGGCTTACAGGACGTCCTCAAGCAGGCCAGGAAGGTGTGTGGCCATTTCAGGCATTCCTACATGGCCATGGCACACTTTTCAGATATTCAGCGGCGAAACAACATGCCAGTGAGGCGCTTGATTTGCGACTGCCCGACACATTGGAATTCAACACTCCTAATGTTCGACCTGCTCCAACAAGAAAAAGCCGTCAACGAGTATTTGTATGACCTGGGTGCTAGAACAGCCTCTGCGGAGCTGGGAATTTTTTTGCCACCTTTTTGGACGCTCATGCGCAATGCCTGTAAGCTCATGCGTCCTTTTAAGGAGGTGAAAAACCTAGTCAGTCGCACCGAAGGCGCCATCAGCGACATCATCCCATTTGTTTTCTTCCTGGAACGTGCCCTGCAAAGATTGCTGGATCAGGCCGTAGGTGAAGAGGAAGAGTTGTGGTCACCATCACCACCAGAAACAGCCTTATCAGCATTGCTTGCTGGACGTGTGGCAACACTGGAAGAGGAATCTGAGGAACAGGAGTCAGAGGAGGTATGTGGCTTTGAGGAGGAGGAAGACCAACCACAGCAGGCATCCCAGGGTGCTCATTGTCACCTATCTGGTACCCGTGGCATTGTACGTGGCTGGGGGGAAGAACAGACCTTCAGTGAGATCAGTGAGGACTAGGAACAGGACATGAGTAGCTCGGTATCCAACCTTGTGCAAATGGGGTCTTTCATGCTGTCGTGCCTATTGAGGGACCCTCGTATAAAAAGATTGACTGCTGCTAGCGGCTGCAACAATTGAAAATTTTTCAGGCATGTGTACATGCCTAATTTTTCTGGCCTCTGGTGCTGCACTGTGGCTGCAAAAACAAAACAAAAAAAAGGCACATACATGTGTCAATTCCCCTTCATGAACGTTACCTTTTTGTGGTGAAGGGCCTTGCGTATCACAATGAAGCGACCCTTTCTATGAGTGTGTTGGCAATGGCAATGTTGGCACACCCCAGATGATGAGGTCATTGCTTCATTGTGAACAGACCAAAAGAGATCGGCTGGATAATTTTGCATAGAAGAAACATAAATTTTCTTTGTGATCATCTAAGGTGATTATTAAAGCCTACTAGGCCATCAATGGGCCCACACTGCAGAATCATTGTTTTCTGGGTCACTTAGCCCCTGATAGGGGACGTAACAGGGATTAAACTGATAGGAATAGTACTACTTAATACACCACTCATATCTGGTGGCACAGTACATTGCAAGCCGCACGCTCAGTGCCCCAAATTGGAAGTAGGAAGACCAACCAAGCACCTTTTTTCATCTCCCGGTTCCTAAAATCTATTCCATAGACCGGCCCCTGATAGGGTACGTAACAGTACTACTTAACACACCACTCATATCTGGTGGCACAGTACATTGCACGGCGCTTGCGCAGTGCCCCAAATTGGAAGTAAGAGGACCGACCAAGCATCTTTTTCCATCTCTCAGTTCCTAAAATCTATTCCATAAACGTCCCCTGATAGGGGACGTAACAGGGATTAAACTGATAGGAATAGTACTACTTAAACACACCACTCATATCTGGTGGCACAGTACATTGCAAGCCGTACGCACAGTGCCCCAAATTGGAAGTAAGAGGACCGACCAAGCATCTTTGTCCATCTCCCGGTTCCTAAAATCAATTCCATACACCGGCCCCTGATACGGGACAAAACAGAGATTAAACTGTTAAGAACAGATTTTTTTTTTATTTAAAAAAAAGAGGACAGCCTCTGCGGAGCTGGGTATTTTTTGGCCGCGTTACTGAACGCTCATGCACAATGGCTGAAGGCTCATGCGTCCTTTTGCGGAGGTGACAAACCTGGTCAGTCAAACCCAAGGCAACATCATCAACCTCATCCCATATGCGTTTTTTCTGGAGTGTTCCCTGCGAAGAGTGCTGGATCAGGCCGTAGAGGAGCATGAAGAGGAAGAGTTGTGGTCACCATCACCACCAGAAGCAGCCTTGTCGTCGTCGATTGCTGGACCTGCGGCAACGCAGAGAGAGGAGTCTGAAGAAGAGGAGTCAGAGGAGGAAGGTGGCTTTGAGGAGGTGGAAGACCAACCACAGCAGGCGTCCCAGGGGGCTTGTTGTCACCTTTCAGGGACCCTTGGTGTTGTACGTGGCTGGGTGGAGGAAGAAACCTTCAATGACGTTAGTGAGGACATGGAACGGGACATGGCTAGCTTGGTATCCAACCTTGCGCAAATGGGGAGTTTGCGGTTGTGCCAAAGGATGTTTGCGGCGCGTTAAACGGGGAGTTTGGTCTGTCACTGTAAAGCGGGCGTAACCCTTGTACTACCTGATCGATACAACATCATACCTGATCGTATACACACACTGGATGTTTTAAACCATGTTATTCCAAACAATTTAGGAATGTTAGGTGATTTATGCCCTTTATGGATTAAAACCCAACTCTGCGTCAACTACGTAATTTTCCATGGGAGTTTTGCCATGGATCCCCCTCCGCCATGCCACAGTCCAGGTGTTAGTCCCCTTGAAACGTTTTCATCACTATTGTGGCCAGAAAGAGTCCCTGTAGGTTTTAAAATTCGTCTGCCTATTAAAGTCAATGTGGGTTCACCCCGTTCGCAAACATTTGCGAAAATTTTATGTTCGCGACATCTCTACTCTTGTATTGGTTCATTGTCTTGCTGCATAACCCATATGCTCAACCTATAGATCATGGAGTGATCATTGTCTAATCTCCTTCAGGATTATCTGGTAGAGTGCTGAATTCAAGGTTCTATCAAATAAAGCCCTGATGCAGCAAAGTGCATAACACTGCCACCACCATAATTTACTTTTTGAATTATTTTCTTATTGTGTAAAGCAGTATTAGTTTTACATCACGTCAAAAAGGATCCATGTCTTCTAAACTTTCCATTTTAGTAACAAGAGGGTTATTGCTCCTCAAAGTGTTTTCTAAGCTAGTCATCAACAGCTTTCGCCAGTCTGGCAACGGTGCCGCAGCGCTTGCAATTGCCATCTCACCGACTTTTGTGCGATGTGTGCACACGCTGAAACTCCACGTTACACATGTTCACCAGGCTTTTTGAGCAGCAGAGGGCAGTAGTGAAATACCAGCTGCAACATGGTCGTTGCCTTTCCAGTCAGCTTCCGCTCTTCACAAGCGACGAGTGGGCATTTACGCAACTTTGAGGAATCAACACAGATGGTGAGCGGCGATAACGCTATTATCAGCGTAGCCATCCCACTTCTGTGTCTACTCAAACGCTCGCTGCTCCCAATTTAGGTGGATGCTTTTCAGGAGGAAGAGGTGGAAATGGGGGAAGACAGTACACAGGGTGATAGCCAGACCACCCTCAGTTCATCTTCTCAGCACAAATTGGATGATGACCAAGAGGAGAACAATAGAAAAGGCGGCACTCACCAGTGTAGATAAAACAATGCTTTTTTCGTTCATGTGTAAAATCTTCGGTCTAGAGCATACAGTGCTGGTATACACGGATGAAGTTGGCGGCGACGGCCGTTTCGCGTTAACTTTCGCTTCGTCAGCCCAATGACCTCATTGCGATATCATGCGCACTTTACACATGTCATCAATGGATGTCGTATATCTGGACTTCTCCAAAGCATTTGACACTGTACCACATAAAAGGTTAGTATATAAAATGAGAATGCTCGGACTGGGAGAAAACATCTGTATGTGGGTAAGTAACTGGCTCAGTGATAGAAAACAGAGGGTGGTTATTAACGGTACACACTCAGATTGGGTCACTGTCACTAGTGGGGTATCTCAGGGGTCAGTATTGGGCCCTATTCTCTTCAATATATTTATTAATGATCTTGTAGAAGGCTTGCATAGTAAAGTATCAATTTTCGCAGATGACACTCAACTGTGTAAAGTAATTTACACTGATGAGGACAGTATACTACTACAGAGGGATCTGGATAGATTGGAGGCTTGGGCAGATAAGTGGCAGATAGGGTTTAACACTGATAAATGTAAAGTTATGCACATGGGAAGGAAAAATGCAAGTCACCCGTATATACTAAATGGTAAAACACTCGGTGACATGGAAAAGGATCTAGGAATTTTAATAAACAGCAAACTAAGCTGCAAAAACCAGTGTCAGGCAGCTGCTGCCAAGGCCAACAAGATAATGGGTTGCATCAGAAGGGGCATAGATTCCCGTGATAAGAACATAGTCCTACCACTTTACAAATCGCTGGTCAGACCACACATGGAGTACTGTGTACAGTTCTGGGCTCCTGTAAACAAGGCAGACATAGCAGAGCTGTAGAAGGTCCAGAGGAGGGCATCTAAAGTAATAACTGGAATGGGGCAACTACAGTACCCTGAAAGATTATCAAAATTAGGGTTATTCACTTTAGAAAAAAGACAACTGAAGGGAGATCTAATTAATATGTATAAATATATCAGGGGTCAGTACAGAGATCTATCCCATCAGCTATTTATCCCCAGGACTGTGACTGTGACGAGGGGACATCCTCTGCGTCTGGAGGAAAGAAGGTTTGTACACAAACATAGAAAAGGATTCTTTACGGTAAGGGCAGTGAGAATATGGAACTCTCTGCCTGAGGAGATGGTGAGTACAATAAAGGAATTCAAGAGGGCCCTGGACCTATTTCTGGAGCTTAATAATATCACAGGCTATAGCTACTAGAGAGGGGTCGTTGATCCAGGGAGTTATTCTGATGGCCTGATTGGAGTCGGGAAGGAAGTTTATAGTCCCCTAAAGTGGAGAAAATTGGCTTCTACCTCACTGGGTTTTTTTTTTTGCCTTCCTGTGGATCAACTTGCGGGATAACAGGCCGAACTGGATGGACAAATGTCTTTTTTCGGCCTTATGTACTATGTTACTATGTTACTAAAGCGTCCGGTTGCCTCGGCAACCCAGACGCTAATCTCCCTTGTAACCATAAGTATGTGCTATCACAGCTGAATAAAATCGCATCTATGCGGCCAGTAGGTTGCGAATTGAACATGTCAAATGAAAACACTCAGGTCATTTCTATCATTTAGTCCCAAAGGACCTAAGGCATCGGCTCTCATTATCCATCTTGATTCCCTTTGCAGGAGTGCCCGGTGCCTGTCCCCACTTTGGGGAATAAATGGCACCTGCTCTATCCCAGCAAAGAAAAAACATTGCGGATTTACACCATGCGCAATGTGGACATGTTCAATAAGCCTGGTGCATCATTTTCCTGTCTTTAGAGAATTCAAGTGCTCTCTGAATAGAGGACAATTAGTTTTCCCTATATAAAAGGCACCGCAATGGCATGTGACCAAGTATACAACATAGTTACTTCTGCAGGTAATAAATTGTGTCACCAAGTGTGACACCCCACCAAATGACAGGTATTTATTGTGATTATTATAGCTGCAGAAGGAGCAATTACCACATTTATAATTACCCACAGGTCTGCTTAATGACAGCCAATTGCTTGACCTTTTGTTCCTAAATCTGCTCCTCACTATTTTGTCTTTAATGGTATGGAATTTTTGAAGGCTATAAGTGGTTTATTATTTACAATCCTTTCTAGCCCTTCCTCACTTTTCAAAATATCCCAATTGTTACAAATCGTGCATTTGATAAGTTCAGCTGCTGGACTGTATTTGAATGTGAATACAAATCTTTTCATTTTATCACGGACATTTCTTCTATTTGTATATAACAACTCCTGCTAAATGAAGGATCCTGCTTTTTTTCTCGCTGTTTCTACGTCCTTTTCTCTATATCCCCTGTTGAGTAATCTACCGTTTAATTCTTCTTTTGTACCCCTCCTCAGTATTATTTATACGCTTTAGCCGTATAAATTGACCATAGGGTACTGACCTCCTGACGTAATCTGGATGGAAGCTTTTGTGATGCAGTAGGGAGTTTGTGGTTGTAGGCTTGTGGTGGGCACTAGTCCGCATGCCATTTTCTCCAGCTTCTATGTGCACATCTAAGAACTCAAGAGAATGACCCCCACAATTGAGGGTAAATCCCATGTTCATATTGATGCAATTATTTAGGTAAGAAACAAACTCCCCACAATGCATCTCAGTGCCCGACCAGATTACGAATACATCATCGACATATCTCAGAAACAGCTGTATATACTGTAAATATGGGTTAGCTGTAGTAAAAACATATCGGACCTTAAATACGGTCAGAAACAGATTAGCACACGTACAGGCTACAGGCGTACCCATTGCTGTTACTAGTTTCTGCCTGTACCATTGATCTCCAAACATGAAGACATTGCTGGAAAGAATAAAGGTAAGTGCTTCTTCAATAAATTGACAATACATTGTATTTTTCTCTGTTCTACCTAGCACTTCTCTGACCGCTTGAACCCCTATGTTTCGTGGTATCCTAGTGTACAGGCTTTCCACATCTAGCAAAACCAATGCGGACCCCTCATGCCATTAAAAAGGATTGATGGCACAAAGAAAATCGCTGGTGTCGCTTAGATATGTGGGAGCCCTAGACAATACAGGTCTGAGTAAACAATCAACATATTGGGAGAGAAGTTCCGTTAAAGACCCCACCCCCGCTACAATGGGACGACCTGGTGGGGCTGTAAGGAATTCATGGATTTTTGGAACAAAGTACTAGGCTGGCTTATTTGGATTGTTTCAAATTGGATGATGAGGATGAGGAGGAGGAGCAGGATACAGTTGCCTCCGCTACAGAGGGAAGTACCCATGGAAGTTTTATTCCATCTGTTCAGCATGGATGGGTAGAAGAAGAGGAAGAGGATGAGGAGATTGAGAGTCTTCCTCCTGATGAGGACAGTGAAGTCTTGTCTGTTGAGACTCTGGCACACATGGCTGACTTTATGTTAGGCTGCCTTTCCCGTGTCCCTCGCGTTGTACGCATTTTGGCCAACACCGATTACTGGTTGTTCACCCTTCTCGACCCCCACTGCAAAGAGAACTTGTCATCTCTCATTCCTGTGGTGGAGAGGGCGAGTGTCACCACCAGACATCTGAGAAGCTCTGACAGATGCCTTTCAGAACCTCCTCCTTTAGGTTCTTTTGTTTTGCTTTCATTTTCTCATCTCATTAGCCTCTCTCAGCTGTCATGTAGTTGCACTGATTGCATCCCTTTAAATCCTTTTCCCATAGTGCATCACTTTGCGGTTTATACAACTTCCTGGAGTGTGTGCATGCTGTTCCTACTTCTGAGTCTTCTACAAGATAAGTTTTGTTCATTTATTTGTGTTTTTCTGTTTGCTGGATCCCAGGTGACCCTGACTCCATCCGTATCTAGTGTAGGGAGCTGGTGGTCGTGTACCCTCACTATTATAGGGTGTTCAGGTGTTATACAGTCGAGGTACGAGGATATGTGATCATCTACCATTGGGATTTTCGCATAGGCTGAGAAGTCAGGGAGAGAGCCAGGTCTGATGCAGGGCTCTCCCTTTTTGTTCCTTAGTTTTGGATCCAGTCAGTCGTATATTCATTTTGTGTTTTCTAGTTTCCTGCACACCTTCCGTGACATTATAAACCGCCAAAACCGTCTCAAGCATGGATCCGGTTTCACTTTTGACTGAACGCATGTAGGGTCTTTCATTGGAGGTAGCAGATCTCCATAAGACTCTTTCTCAGTTTCGAAACAGACTTAAAAAAGTTACAATTGAAGATAGACTACATACCTTTATTATTCGACTGGGTTATAGAGCAAAAGGGTTTGCTCCAAGTGATATCTCGAATATGATAGATACATTGGGACAAGAACTCCTCTTAAAAAAGGGATAAATTCTTACGTATGGTCAATAAAGTGCTGACTAGGTAAAAATTGGGGGTGGTGGGTAGACGGATCGGAAAGACACTTTCCCTAGATGACCCTCAAGATCTAGAATCCTGTGCACAGGGATGTCCTCTGATGGTGGAGACACCCTGCCCCCGTACCTAAGTCTCTTTATTGCCCTAAAAAAAAACTACTAAAGAACCTGGATTGGAAATAAATAGATACAGGGAAAACAAAAAAAACACATACAGATGGAATTATGTATAAACAATAAGACAACACAAACGCGTTTCAGCTGCAGGTAGCAGCTCATCAGGAGGTGATGTGAAATCAATGGACGTAGGGAATAACAGAAAAACAGACAGATAAATTAAATTCAAAATGATACTTAGCTCCTATATATATATATATATATATATATATATAACCTGTTAGGTTCTATTGAAGATGAGAAACAACCTCTGTCAATAGAGAAATTACCTGTGGATAGAGACAAAATAAAGCAGATATAAGTTGCATGGTGGGGGACAAGTAATTCTCTCACCATGTCACAAAAGCACTCACCGATCAGAGGGGGGCCCTTGGAGTAGATACATCCAGGGTATAGGAGGCTGGAGGGCTCAAGTGGGTCTGGCAGCTTTCGGTATTTAAGCACCGGTGTGTGATGACACTTCTGGACGCCGAAATAGTGAACTTCCGGTTGGTGGAACGCATAGCAGTGATGCGGTACGTCACTTCCGGTATTTGGACCACATGTTGGAACGCATGGACCAGGAAATGCGGCCAGAAATGCTGGGAGATCGTCAGGGCAAGGATCAAAGGTTATAAATGCACATTTTATGTTAGAAGGTTAGTGGACAGCCAGTCCTGGCCCCCACTATTGTGACCCTGGGATAAAAGACCTCCCAAATAAAGTTTTATAATTTATTATGTATATATCTATTGGGCCCTCATAAAGAGAGGTAGGAGGAGTCAGCCAACTAGAATAGCAATAATATGTACCTCACATTATACATAATCCAAAAATATATAAGAATGGGATATATGTATATGGGACAAAGATACAGTGACAACTATATGTGTCACTACTGTAGTAATGGTGCTTCCCGAACCCGCATGGTGAAAAGGGACATCGTTAGAGATACCTGAAAGGGCGGAGGTTGGGACTAATTCAAGGACAAAGGAAAGAAGAACGGGCCATATCCTATAGAATTATCAAATAAAGCATGTATATGTCAGCCGTTCATTTAGACCTCCCGGTGACTGCAACCGGAAGTGATAAATCCACTCGGACTCCTTTTGGAGTATCTTCAGGTCCCAGTCACCTCCCCTCAGGGGGGAGGGGACGACTTCAAGTACAGAGAACCTGATGGAACTAGGATCGCCTCCATGTTGATCGTTGACATGATTGGCTATAGAGGTGTCCTTTTTTTTGGCTATATCATTTATATGTTCACACACTCTGCGCCTAAGCTCTCTGTAGGTTTTGCCAATATAATCTTTGGGGCAGGAACACTGGCAAATATACACAACCCCCTTGTTCTGCAGTTGGCGAATGTAGCGATGGTGTGAACAAAATTAGTCATTGAGCAAGTGATTGTTTTAGAGGTACATATAAATTTACAGGCCTTACAGGTCCTGTATCTAAATACCCCTTTTGGTTGTCTGTCAAGCCATGTGCCCTCCTTCTTGACGCCGGTATAGTGGCTATGCACGAGTCTATCTCTCAAACTCCTGCCCCTACGGTATGTTATTTGTGGGAAGGGGGAAATGGCTTTAGATAGATCGTCATCCATCATTAAGATGGGCCAGTGATTTTTCAAAATTGCTATGATTTCTCTATTAGCAACATCGTAGGTAGAGACCAGACAAATCACACTTGTGTCCCCTTTTTTTCTATTTCTAGGTACCAGTAGGTCTCCCCTATCGCTATTTTCTGCTGTCTTGAATGCTTCCCTTAGAGTGGATTCAGGATAGCCTCTCTATATAAGCCTATTTTTTAGTTTCCTTGACTCACTATAAAAATCTCCTTAACCGAACAGTTTCGGCGTGTACGGAGATACTGGCCTTTTGGGTTGCCTCTCTTAACGGCCAGAGGATGGTGACTATCCCAATGTAAAATGTTGTTAGTGGCCGTCGGTTTACGATACATATTTGTCACAAGGTTCCCGGCTACCGATGTAAACTCCACATCGAGGAAGGTGATATTTTTAGATTGTATCTCACTCGTAAACCTTAGGCCCACCTAATTTACATTTAGAGCAGACACAAAATTCCCGAATTCTTCTTTACTGTCGCTCCACACCAAGAAAATATCATCGATATAGCGGGTCCAAAAAATTATCTTACTGTTCCACCACATTGCGTGGTCAGGGAACACAAACTTATCCTCCCACCAGCCCAGGAAGAGATTTGCATAGGTAGGGGCACAAGGACTGCCCATAGCAGTCCCCCTGAGCTGGTGGTAGAAGGACCCTCTATATATGAAGAAATTGTGTTTAAGGGTGTACTTCCGGACTGAGTCACCGGGAGGTCTAAATGAACGGCTGACATATACATGCTTTATTTGATAATTCTATAGGATATGGCCCGTTCTTCTTTCCTTTGTCCTTGAATTAGTCCCAACCTCTGCCCTTTCAGGTATCTCTAACGATGTCCCTTTTCACCATGCGGGTGCGGGAAGCACCATTACTACAGTAGTGACACATATAGTTGTCACTGTATCTTTGCCCCATATACATATATCCCATTCTATATATTTTTGGATTATGTATAATGTGGGGTACATATTATTGCTATTCTAGTTGGCTGACTCCTCCTACCTCTCTTTATGAGGGCCCAATAGATATATACATAATAAATTATAAAACTTTTTGTGGGAGGTCTTTTATCCCAGGGTCACAATAATGGGGGCCAGGACTGGCTGTCCACTAGCCTTCTAACATAAAATGTACATTTATAACCTTTGATCCTTGCCCTGACGATCTCCCAGCATGTCTGGCCGCATTTCCTGGTCCATGCGTTCCAACATGTGGTCCAAATACCGGAAGTGACGTACCGCATCACTGCTATGCGTTCCACCAACCGGAAGTTCACCAGCGCTTAAATACCGAACGCTGCCAGACCCACTTGAGCCCTCCAGCCTCCTATACCCTGGATGTATCTACTCCAAGGGCCCCCCTCTGATCGGTGAGTGCTTTTGTGACATGGTGAGAGAATTACTTGTCCCCCACCATGCAACTTATATCTGCTTTATTTTGTCTCTATCCACAGGTAATTTCTCTATTGACAGAGGTTGTTTCTCATCTTCAATAGAACCTAACAGGTTATATATATATATATATATATAGGAGCTAAGTATCATTTTGAATTTAATTTATCTGTCTGTTTTTCTGTTATTCCCTACGTCCATTGATTTCACATCACCTCCTGATGAGCTGCTACCTGCAGCTGAAACGCGTTGGTGTTGTCTTATTGTTTATACATAATTCCATCTGTATGTGTGTTTTTTGTTTTCCCTGTATCTATTTATTTCCAATCCAGGTTCTTTAGTAGTTTTTTTTTAGGGCAATAAAGAGACTTAGGTACAGGGGCAGGGTGTCTCCACCATCAGGGGACATCCCTGTGCACAGGATTCTAGATCTTGAGGGTCATCTAGGGAAAGTGTCTTTCCCATCCGTCTACCCACCACCCCCAATTTTTACCTAGTCAGCACTTTATTGACCATACGTAAGAATTTATCCCTTTTTTAAGAAGAGTTCTTGTCCCAATGTATCTATCATATTCGGGATATCACTTGGAGCAAACCCTTTTGCGCTATAACCCAGTTGAATAATAAAGGTATCGTTTTTTGTTAAGCACGTTAAATTCTATACTCTTTAAATCTTTCTTAGTTTCAAGTGACCGGTTCAGCTTGCGTTCATGGAGCTTGTTCTGAGCCTAAGACCTTGCTCCCGGATACGTTCTCCGGGGGTAGTGAGAATTTTGTGCGTTTTAGAGAGGCTTGCAAACTCCATTTTCGCCTACTTCCCCATTCCTCTGGTGATGAGGAACGGAGGGTGGGGATCATCATATCGCTGCTCAGGGATAACGCTCAGTCCTGGGCCTTTTCGCTGCCGGTGGGGGCAGGCCCCTCCGTTCAGTGGATGAATTATTTTTAGCCCTGGGTCAGATATATGATGATCCGGATTGTGTTGCTCTGGCTGAGTCTAGACTACGTCTTTTATGTCAGGGTAAACAATCCGCAGAGATATACTGTTCAGAATTTCGGAGATGGGCAGCTGATACTAGTTGGAATGATGCTGCACTCCGAAGTCAATTTTGCCATGGTCTTTCAGAGGGATTGAAATATGCATTTGCCTTTCATGAGAGGCCTACCTCCTTGGACTCTGCCATGTCTCGGGCCGTTCGCATTGACAGGCGTCTTAGAGCGAGAGGAGAGATCACTCCTTCCTGTCATACTCAATCCCAGGACAGTGCGGCGGTCTCATTCTGTGCACCGGGATCTCAGTCGCTGTTAACCCCTTCTGAGCAGGAGCCCATGCAGCTGGGTTTGATTGCCTCTAACAATAGAGGATTCAGCCCTCATGGGAAGGTTTGTTTCTGTTGTGGAGGTATAAATCATTTGGCAAATGTTTGTCCCTCTAGGAGATTCAGGCAGTTTTTTGAGAGTAATAAAGAAACAAAAAGGAAAAAATCCTTTAAAAATGTTCCATCTGTTACCATTGGCAAGGTTGATGCGGAAATTGAAGGTTTTCCATTTGCTTGTAGTTCCCGTTTTGTCCTACCTGCCAGGGTGGTGCCAGAGAGCAAGAATATTTTTTGTGAGATTTTTGTAGATAGTGGAGCAGCTGTCAATCTCATTGATAATCAATTTGCTATAACTCATGGTTTCCAGGTATGCACTTTGGGAAAGGATATACCTGTTTTTGCTATTGATTCCGCTCCACTTTCTCAGAAATCATTAAAGGGCATAGTTCACAATATCTGTTTGATTGTGAGTGATGCTCATGTTGAGGATGTGTCATGTTTCGTCCTTAGCGGGTCACCTACTCTAGTGTTGGGGCTACCCGGGCTCACTAAACATAACCAAACCATTGATTGGCAAGCGAGGCAAATAAATGGTTGGAGTGACTTTTGCAGAGAGAATTGCCTCACAACATCTGTTTCTGAGGTTTCTACTAAGACTGTACCATCTTTTCTCTCTGAATTTTCGGATGTCTTCTCTGAGAGTGGTGTTCAGGACTTGCCCCCGCACAGGGAGTACGATTGCCCTATTAATCTCATCCCAGGCGCCAAGCTGCCTAAATCTCGTTTATACAATCTCTCCCAACCTGAAAGGGTCGCTATGCGTGCTTATATCTCTGAGAGTCTGAGAAAGGGACACATACAACCCTCGAAGTCACCTGTTGCCGCTGGTTTTTTCTTTGTTAAGAAAAAAGATGGTTCTTTAAGACCATGTCTGGATTTCAGGGAGCTGAACAGTATCACAATTCGTGACCCTTATCCGCTTCCTTTGATCCCGGACCTGTTTAACCAGATTGTTGGGGCTAAAGTTTTTTCCAAGTTGGATCTAAGAGGGGCATACAACCTGGTCAGGGTCAGAGAAGGAGACGAATGGAAGACGGCCTTCAATACCCCTGAGGGCCATTTTGAGAATTTGGTTATGCCTTTTGGTTTGATGAATGCTCCAGCCGTCTTTCAGCATTTTGTGAACAGCATTTTTTATCATTTAATGGGGAAATTTGTATTAGTGTATCTGGATGACATTTTGATTTTTCCTCCTGATTTCAAAACTCATAGGGAACACTTAAGTCAGGTCTTGCTCATCCTGCGGGAGAATAAATTGTACGCTAAACTGGAGAAATGTGTGTTTGCGGTTCCAGAAATTCAATTTCTGGGGTTTCTTCTCTCCGCTTCTGGTTTTCGCAAGGACCCCGAGAAGGTCCGTGCTGTGCTTGAGTGGGAGCTTCCTGAGAATCAGAAGGCGCTGATGCGTTTTTTGGGCTTTGCCAATTATTACAGGAAGTTTATTTTGAATTATTCCTCTGTTGTTAAACCACTCACTGATATGACTAGAAAGGGGGTAGATTTTTCTTCCTGGTCGGTAGAGGCGCGTAAGGCCTTTTCTAATATCAAGGAGAGTTTTGCTTCCGCTCCCATCTTGGTACAACCTGATATTTCTCTACCCTTCATAGTTGAGGTTGATGCTTCTGAGGTGGGTGTGGGTGCGGTCTTGTCTCAGGGTCCCTCTCCTGCCAAATGGCGACCGTGTGCCTTTTTCTCGAAGAAACTCTCCTCCGCAGAGAGAAATTACGATGTGGGAGATAGGGAGTTGTTGGCCATCAAATTGGCTTTTGAGGAATTGGGCCATTGGCTAGAGGGAGCCAGACACCCTATTACCGTGTTTACTGACCATAAGAATCTGGCCTACTTGGAGTCAGCCAAGCGTCTGAACCCGAGACAGGCCAGATGGTATTTGTTCTTTTCCAGGTTTAATTTTGTTGTCACGTTCCGCCCTGGGGTTAAGAATGTGAAGGCGGATGCCCTGTCACGTTGTTTTCCGGGAGGTGGGAATTTTGAAGACCCGGGTCCCATTTTGGCTGAAGTTGTGGTGGTCTCTGCCCTTTATCCTGAATTAGAGGCAGAGGTTCAGGTAGCCCAGTCAGAGGCTCCTGATCTTTGTCCTCCTGGGAGGTTGTTTGTGCCTCTCGCTTTAAGACACAAGATTTTTAAGGAACACCACAATACTGTCCTTGCTGGGCACCCGGGGGCAAGAGCCACAGTGGATCTCATCGCTCGGAGATTCTGGTGGCCGGCGCTTCGTAAGTTGGTTGAGGGTTTTGTGGCAGCCTGCGAGACCTGCGCTCGTGCCAAAGTCCCTCATTCGCGGCCATCAGGTCCTCTCCTTCCCTTACCCATTCCTTCCCGTCCTTGGACACATCTATCCATGGACTTCATTACGGACTTGCCTCGTTTCTCGGGGATGACTGTGATTCTGGTGGTAGTGGACCGTTTTAGCAAAATGGTGCATTTCATCCCTTTTCCTGGCTTGCCCAATGCTAAGACGCTGGCGCAGGCATTTATTGATCACATTGTCAAATTGCATGGCATTCCTTCAGACATAGTCTCTGATAGGGGCACGCAGTTTGTTTCCAGATTCTGGAAGGCTTTCTGTTCTCGCTTGGGGGTTCGGTTGTCATTCTCTTCTGCTTTCCACCCGCAGTCGAATGGCCAGACAGAGTGCGTCAATCAGAATCTGGAGACATATCTGCGCTGTTTTGTGGTGGAGAATCAGGAGGATTGGTGTTCTTTTTTGTCTCTTGCTGAGTTTGCTTTAAATAACCGTCGCCAGGAGTCCTCTGATAAGTCACCATTTTTTGGTGCATATGGGTTTCATCCGCAGTTTGGGACATTCTCGGGAGAGGGATCTTCTGGTTTACCTAATGAGGACAGATTCTCCTCGTCTTTGTCATCTATTTGGCAAAAGATTCAGGATAATCTAAAGAGCATGAGTGAGAGATATAAGCGTGTAGCGGATATGAGACGTGTGCCTGGTCTGGACCTGAATGTTGGTGATCTGGTGTGGTTGTCTACTAAGAATGTCTAATTGAAGGATCCCTCCTGGAAGTTGGGTCCTAAGTTCATTGGGCCTTACAAAATCTTGTCCGTCATCAATCCTGTTGCCTACCGTCTTGATCTTCCTCAGACTTGGAAGATCCATAATGTTTTTCATAAGTCCTTATTAAAACCTTATGTCCAACCCATTGTACCCTCGTCTTTGCCTCCTCCTCCGATTGTGGTTGATGGTAATCTTGAATTTCAGGTCTCTAGGATTGTGGATTCTCGTGTTGTCCGTGGTTCTCTCCAGTACCTCGTTCATTGGAAGGGTTATGGTCCTGAGGAGAGGATGTGGGTCCCAGTGACAGACACTAAGGCCACTCGTCTCATCAGGGCTTTCCATATTTCCCATCCTGAGAAGGTGGGCTCTGAGTGTCCGGAGTCCACTCGTAGAAGGAGGGGTACTGTCACCACCAGACATCTGAGAAGCTCTGACAGATGCCTTTCAGAACCTCCTCCTTGAGGTTCCTTTGTTTTGCTTTCATTTTCTCATCTCGTTAGCCTCTCTCAGCTGTCATGTAGTTGCACTGATTGCATCCCTTTAAATCCTTTTCCCATAGTGCATCACGTTGCGGTTTATACAACTTCCTGGAGTGTGTGCATGCTGTTCCTACTTCTGAGTCTTCTACAAGATACGTTTTGTTCATTTATTTGTGTTTTTCTGTTTGCTGGATCCCAGGTGACCGACTCCCTCCGTATCTAGTGTAGGGAGCCGGTGGTCGTGTCCCCTCACTATTATAGGGTGTTCAGGTGTTATACAGTCGAGGTACGAGGATATGCGATCATCTACCATTGGGATTTTTGCATAGGCTGAGCAGTCAGGGAGAGAGCCAGGTCTGATGCAGGGCTCTCCCTTTTTGTTCCTTAGTTTTGGATCCAGTCAGTCGTATATTCATTTTGTGTTTTCTAGTTTCCTGCCCACCTTCAGTGACAGCGAGCAAATGGTGCAATACCAGAAGGTCCTTGTGGAAAAATTGCTCCAAAAACTTTCAGCTGACAACGCTGGCTGCAGAGTACGTAGTTCCTTGGCCAATTGTGGAGGGGAGACGAGAGGAACACACAGCAGTTCCAACAGAGGCAGGGGAACACTCTCCAAGGCCTGGGACAGTTTCATGACACCCCGCCAGCACCCTATACCGGTGAGCGTGGCTTAGTGTCACAAGAAGGGATACATTTTGGAAGGTGGTGAAGGAGTACATAGCAGACTGTGTCAGCATCCTCAGTGATCCCTGAGTGCCTTACAAATATTGGGTGTCCAAGCTGGATACGTGGCACAAGCTGGTGCTTTACACCTTGGAGGTGCTGGCCTGCTCTGCCGCCAGCGTTTTGTCAGAGCGGGTATTTAGTGCTGCTAGGGGCATAATAACTGACAAGTGCATCCACCTGTCAACTGAAAATGCTGACCAGTTGACACTTATAAAAATGAACAAGGCCTGGATTGCCACTAACTTCTCTACTCCACCAGAGTAAAGCGGCGGAACATAAAGGTACTCTAAATGTGGCTTTTATGGTGTATTGAATACACTGTATTCCCATACACCCCTTCCACAACTAAAAAGGATATATGGTTAAATCTCCATTTTCACGTCCTCCTCCTCCATTATGTCAACATGCTTAGGCTACTTTCACACTTGCGTTTGGAGCGGATCCGTCTGGTGTCTGCACAGACGGATCCGCTCCTATAATGCAAACGATGGTATCCGTTCAGAACGGATCCGTCTGCATTTTATTTCATAAAAAAATCTAAGTCTAAAAGTTAGTCAGACGGATCCGTCCAGACTTTACAATGAAAGTCAAAGGGGGACAGATCCGTTTGAAATTGCACCATATTGTGTCAATGTCAAACGGATCCATCCCCATTGACTTACATTGTAAGTCTGAACGGATCAGTTTGGCATGATGCCCTCCTTTATGTGTAATGTGTATTGGAGTGTCGATTCCTTGTAATTTTTGGCAGCCCTTCACTTAGTGCATAGGCTTTATGAGTTTAGGAGTTCCACTACCTGAACAATTGTACCACATGTGAATTATGCCCTCCTTTATGTGATACACAGGTTGTATTGGAATGCCTCTTCTTTGTAATTGCAGCACTTGCACTTTATCTACAAGTAAATATATGGGAAAAAATGTTTCCTAACAATTTTTCCTCTAAAATCGATTTTATCTTCAGTTTGGTGCGTATTATTGTCAGTCTGTAAAAGTGGCGTACTACTCTGACATCATCGTTCCCAGCAGCAACCTGGGAGTCCAAGGTGCATCAAAACATCCTCCTCATGCTGTTCCCGAACCATTTCAGCGGTGTTTCCATAAATTTCTGACATTTTCTTGTAAACCAGACACCCTCCCCTCTTTAGAGAAGAGGGTGCCTGGTTTAATGCTCAAGTTTTCCCGTTGACTTCCATTATGCTCGGGTGCTCGGTAGAGAACCTGAGCATCCCGAGGTGTTCTACTCGAGCACCCGAGCACTTTGATGCTCAACCACTTCTAGTGGCCACCATTTCATTCACTTCTACGAGGCTTGCATAAATAGCAGAGCCAGCTCTTGGCTATTTTCAACATTCACATAGAAATGAATGGAGGGCAGCAGTGCATGTGCAGTGCACCAACCAGCACTTTGCGTGCTCCATTCATCCTAGAGATGGGACCACCACCTATCAGACATTGGGGCATATGCTAGAGTTGACCCTTTTAATAGCTAATAGTCTAGGTTCATTCTAGTGTTGGAATACCCTGTTTTAATAGATTTTACATTATAGATTCAGGCACCTTAGATAAAATGCTACTCGCAGTTATAGTAACATCCCACATGAATGTAGCCTTTGAGCTATTGAACATTTTCTAAAAATAAGTGGGGTGCAGTTAAAACATACCACATTTATCACTGAGTTACTTGATTTCATCCTGAATCCTAATTATTTTTGTATTGACTCAAAGTTCTTCCTCCAGCTCAGAGGCACTGCGATGAAGAGCTCATGTGCCCCCACATATGCTAATGTGTTCATGGGCTGGTGGGAGGACACCATTGTGTTTATTGTTAAAGGTAAGAGATAGATGCCTCATATCCTAATCTGGAGATGGTTCAATGACAATGTCTTTCTACTATCAGATGGATATGTGGCATATTTTGAACTGTTTATTAATAATCTCAATATGAATGAGATAGGTATGAAATTTACATAAAAATTCGGAAGAATCTATTGGCTTTTCTCAACATCTTAATTTAAAAAATCTGAAAATGGGTCACTGATAATTTAAACCTATCAACCCATGGCAACGAATATCCTACCGAGGTTGCACTGTCAACACCCCATAAATCTTAAGAAAGATTTCCCTAAAGGGAAATATTTGAGAATTAGACAAAAATATTAGACAATGATGGACTTTGTGAGCCAGGGATAGGATTTGGGATAGAGGCTATCCCAATGCAGTACTATGCACAGCATATAGACATACATTGGGGAAAGAAAGATCAGTGAGTTTTACCACTAAGGAAGATGCGCTAAACTCTGAAACACGTATGGTAACCTAGCAGTGAAAGGAAAACATCTCTTTTAATTTCATCAAAGCCGATCGCCTGGTCCAACACCCTCCAGCTTAATGAAACATGCCAAAAAGCACCAGAACACTCAGCATCCATATACTATACCTGAGAACGAGCAGCCCTGCATCTCCAAATCACGTGGGACGCCACGCTTAAAGTCGGTGAGCGCAGCAGAGGAAAAAAGCGTGCATCTGGTAATATCACCTACAGCCTGGATCCTTATATCGCGCTACAAGGACAGGTAATGTAATGGCTACAAGCCTCAATATACAATATCTTACATGCTGTAGAGTTGAAAATAGTAGTGATAACAAGAGACTATTTCTTTATAACAAAAGCCTAGAGTGACTGGGACACAATTGTACAAACATCAGCCTTGGTAATACAAACAGATATCATTATTACCCATGTGGCATCAAGATCGAAACAACTAGGATTACCATCCTAATTTATCTCTGCCTCACATATCCAGAGGACTCTATTGATATTACACTGCCTGTCCAAAAAAAAGAAAGCCTTTAGCTTAGATTACGGCATGCATTCGCTGTGGCATTGTTTCGATAAGCTTCTGCAATGTCACAAGTTTTTTTTCCATCCAGTGTTACATTCATTTTTTACCAAGATCTTGCATTGATGATGGTAGAGTCTAACTGCTGCGCAAAGCCTTCTCCAGCACATCACAAAGATTCTCAATGGGGTTAAGGTCTGGACTCTGTGGTGGCCAATCCATGTGTGAAAATGATGTCTTATGCTCCCTGAACCGCTCTTTCACAATTTGAGCCCAATGAATCCTGGCATTGTCATCTTGCAATATGCCTGTGCCAGCAGGGAAGAAAAAATTAATTGATGGAATAACCTGGTCATTCAGTATTATGGGGAATTACTCTGGTAGACAGGGGTGCGGGTGCAGTATAGAGGCAAATGGAGTCCAGGTAATTTCACACTTGCTCAAACAGAAAAAGCAGAACATTGACTTGGTGTTAGTTCACACACAAAATAAGAGAGCTTCACCTGGCTCCTTTACTGGAATGAGTCCTGTCCTGGCCGATCGCCCAGCCACATAAAGTTTTCCTCACAGGATACTTGGCGCTCTGTACGTCTGTGTCAGGGTCAAGGCCTCAGCTCCACACACTGGAAAAACCACCCAGACTCACAGTGATTTTCCTTCCTTCTCCTCCCAGCTGAGGTTGCTGCCTGGGAATTTAAATCCCAGCTCCAAAACCTGTTTCTGGAACGTGGGGAGTAGGCACCCACCCAACTCTTTACCTACTCCCAATAAAAGCCAGCCCGGATTGGCTTTGCAGCCATACTAAGTATTAAAGGTGTCAACAGCTTCTGCTGTTAACACACAAATTCCGGCTCTTACCTCACCAAGGCCAGGAACCTCGGTGACACGTATCTGCCATCCATTACGGTACTCTGCACCTTACCACAGTATGTTCAGGTAGTCAGCTGACCTCATTCTTGGAGAACATACTGTTGTTGAACCTCGACCTGACCAACTGCACCAACCCCAGATCATAGCACTGCCGCCACATCCTTGTACAGTAGGCACTAGGCATGATGGGTGCATCACTTCATCTGCCTCTCTTCTTACCCTGATGCGCCCATCGCTCTGGAACAGGGTAAATCTGGACACATCAGACCACATGACCTTCTTACGTTGCTCCAGAGTCTAATCTTTTTGCTCCCTAGCAAATTGAAGCCTTTTTTTTCTGGTTTGCCTCACTGATTAGTGTTTTTTTTTATAGCTACACAGCTGTTCAGTCCCAATCCCTTGAGTCGCCTTTGCATTGTGCGTGTGGAAATGCTCTTACTTTCACTATTAAACATAGCCCTGAGTTCTACTGTTGTTTTTCTTCGATTTCATTTCACCAAACGTTTAAGTGATCGCCGATCACGATCATTCAGTATTTTTTTCATGCCACATTTCTTCCTCAAATACGATGGGTCCCCACTATCCTTCCAGTTTTTAATAATGCATTGGACAGTTCTTAACCCAATTTTAGTCATTTATGCAATCTCCTTAGATGTTTTCTCTGATGCATGCCAATGATTTGACCCTTCTCAAACAGACTAACATCTTTTCCACGACCACAAGATGTGTCTCTCGACATAGTTGTTTAAGAAATGAGAAGCAACTCATTGCACCAGTTGGGGTTAAATAACTTATTGCCAGCTGAAAGATAATCGCCCATGCAGTAATTATTTTTTTTATGACAGGCAGCGTATTATAAAAGATTCTTTATATATACAGTACAGACCAAAAGTTTGGACACACCTTCTCATTCAAAGAGTTTTCTTTATTTTCATGACTATGAAAATTGTAGATTCACACTGAAGGCATCAAAACTATGAATTAACACATGTGGAATTATATACATAACAAAAAAGTGTGAAACAACTGAAAATATGTCATATTCTAGGTTCTTGAAAGTAGCCACCTTTTGCTTTGATTACTGCTTTGCACACTCTTGGCATTCTCTTGATGAGCTTCAAGAGATAGTCACCTGAAATGGTTTTCACTTCAAAGGTGTGCCCTGTCAGGTTTAATAAATGGGATTGCTTGCCTTCTAAATGGGGTTGGGACCATCAGTTGCGTGGGGAGGTCAGGTGGATACACAGCTGATAGTCCTACTGAATAGACTGTTAGAATATGTATTATGGCAAGAAAAAAGCAGCTAAGTAAAGAAAAATGAGTGGCAATCATTACTTTAAGAAATGAAGGTCAGTCGGTCCGAAAAATTGGGGAAACTTTGAAAGTGCAGTCACAAAAACCACCACGACTACAAAGAAACTGGCTCACATGCGGACCGCCCCAGGAAAGGAAGACAAAGAGTCACCTCTGCTGCGGAGAATAAGTTAATCCGAGTCACCAGCCTCAGAAATCGCAGGTTAACAGCAGCTCAGATTAGAGACCAGGTCAATGCAACACAGAGTTCTAGCAGCAGACACATCTCTAGAACAACTGTTAAGAGGAGACTGTGTGAATCAGGCCTTCATGGTAGAATATCTGCTAGGAAACCACTGCTATGGACAGGCAACAAGCATTAGAGACTTGTTTGGGCTAAAGAACACAAGGAATGGACATTAGACCAGTGAAAATCTGTGCTTTGGTCTGATGAGTCCAAATTTGAGATCTTTGGTCCCAACCACCGTGAAAGAACACGGATGCACACAAGATTGTCATCCGTGTCCGTGATCCGTGGCCGTAGGTTACTTTCATACAGACGGATCCGAAAATCCATCTGCATAAAAGCTTTTTCAGAGCTGAGTTTTCACTTTGTGAAAACTCAGATCCGACAGTATATTCTAACACAGAGGCGTTCCCATAGTGATGGGGACGCTTCTAGTTAGAATATACTAAAAGAACTGTGTACATGACTGCCCCCGGCTGCCTGGCAGGTGCTGCCAGGCAGCAGGGGGCAGACCCCCCCCTCCCTCCCCTGTAGTTAACTCATTGGTAGCCAGTGGACCCCCCCTCCCTCCCCTGTAGTTAACTCATTGGTAGCCAGTGGGCCCTCTCCCCTCGCTCCCCCTCTTAATTAAAATCTCACCACCTATCATTGGTGGCAGTGGAGAGTACCGATCGGAGTCCCAGTTTAATCGCTGGGGCTCCTATCGGTAACCATGGCAACCGGGACGCTACTGCAGTCCCGGTTGCCATGGTTACTTAGCAATTTGTAGAAGCATCATACTTACCTGCGAGCTGCGATGTCTGTTTTCGGCCGGGAGCTCCTCCTACTGGTAAGTGACAGATCATTAGGCAATGCACCGCACAGACCTGTCACTTACAGTAGGAGGAGCTCCTGGCCGGACACAGACATCGCAGCTCGCAGGTAAGTATGATGCTTCTACAAATTGCTAAGTAACCATGGCAACCGGGACTGCAGTAGCGTCCCGGTTGCCATGGTTACCGATCGGAGCCCCAGCGATTAAACTGGGACTCCGATCGGTACTCCCCACTGCCACCAATGATAGGGGGGGAGATTTTAATTAGGAGGGGGAGGGAGGGGAGAGGGTCCACTGGCCACCAACGAGTTAACTACAGGGGAGGGAGGGGGGCCCACTGGCCACCAACGAGTTAACTACAGGGGAGGGAGGGGGGGCCCACTGGCTACAAATGAGTTAACTACAGGGGAGGGAGGGGGGGCTGGCCACCAACGAGTTAACTACAGGGGAGGGAGGGGGGCCCACTGGCCACCAACGAGTTAACTACAGGGGAGGGAGGAGGGGGGCTGGCCACCAATGAGTTAACTACAGGGGAGGGAGGAGGGGGGCCCACTGGCCACCAATGAGTTAACTACAGGGGGGGAGGGGGGGCCGGCCGCACTGGCCACCAATGAGTTAAAAAAAGGGGGGGGTCTGCTTCCTGCTGCCTGGCAGCACCTGCCAGGCAGCAGAGGGCAGTCATGTACACAGTTTTTTAGTATATTCTAACCTGAAGCGTCCCCATCACCATGGGAACGCCGCTGTGTTAGAATATACTGTCGGATCTGAGTTTCACAATGTAACTCATATCCGACAGTATATTCTAACATAAAGGCGTTCCCATGGTGATGGGGACGCTTCAAGTTAAAATATACCATCGGATTGGAGAAAACTCTGATCCGATGGTATAAAGGGACTCCTGATTTTACATTAAAAGTCAATGGGGGACGGATGCGTTTGCAATTGCACCATATTGTGTCATCGTCAAACGGATCCGTCCCCATTGACTTGCATTGTAATTTAGGACGGATCCGTTTGGCTCCGCACAGCCAGGCAGACCCCAAAATGACTTTTTTTTCATGTCCGTGGATCCTCCAAAAATCAAGGAAGACCCACTAACGAAAAAACTGTCACGGATCACGGACCTACGGACCCCGTTTTTGCGGATCGTGAAAAAATACTGTCGTTTGCATGAGGCCTAAAGCTTGAAAAAAAATCTGACTTATACCTACCTTTGATGATAGGTTCCAAGAGGTTCTTGCATTGGGGTATATTGCAAATTGATTCAGATATGAGAATAATACTTTGTGATACTTCACCAATAACATACCAGAAGGGGAGGTTGACCACATATGGAATATCAATAACAATAGATATGCGACTTTAGCAAAACATTTTAAACAGAAACATAGGGGAGAGACATCTGCACTTCAGTTTCCAGCTATTGAAATCATTATCCTGTCTCCAAGAGGAGGGGAATTTGGTTTAGGCTACTTTCACACCTGCGTTTAGGTGCGGATCCATCTGGTTATGTGAGCAGACGGATCCGCACCAATAATGCAAACGCTTAGATCCGTTCGGAACGGATCCGTTTGCATTACCATGATAGTTCATGATAATGCAAACTGATCCGTTTTGACTTTACGATGAAAGTCAATGGGGGACGGATCCGTTTGAAAATTGAGCCATATTGTGTCAACTTCAAACGGATTCGTCCCCATTGACTTACATTGAAAGTCTGGACGGATCCGTTTGCCTCCGCATGGCCAGGCGGACAGCCGAACACTGCCAGCAGCGTTCAGGTTTCCGCCTGCTATGCGGAGCGGAGGACAAACGGTGCCAGACTGATGCATTCTGAGCGGATCCGCATTCACTCAGAATGCATTAGGGCAGTACGGATCCGTTCGGAGCCGCTTGTGAGAGCCTTCAAACGGAACTCACAAGCGGAGCACCAAACGCTAGTGTGAAAGTAGCCTTAAATGTGTCACTAATAGAGATGAGCGAACCCGAACTGTATAGTTCGGGTTCGTACCGAATTTTGGGGTGTCCGTGACACGGACCCGGACCCGAACATTTTCGTAAAAGTCCGGGTTCGGGTTCGGTGTTCGTCGCTTTCTTGGCGCTTTTTGAAAGGCTGCAAAGCAGCCAATCAACAAGCGTCATACTACTTGCCCCAAGACCGTCACAGCCATGCCTACTATTGGCATGGCTGTGATTGGCTAGTGTAGCATGTGACCCAGCCTCTATTTAAGCTGGAGTCACGTAGCACCGCACATCACTCTGCTCTGATCAATGTAGGGAGAGGTTGCAGCTGCGACGTTAGGGCGAGATTAGGCAGTGATTAACTCCTCCAAAAGACTTAATTCAGTGATCGATCTACAGCTGTGGATCATTGAACTGCTGCTATTCAATTGCTCACTGTTTTTAGGCTGCCCAGAGTGTTTTTCAGTCACTTTTTTCTGGGGTGATTGGCGGCCATTTTGCGTCTTGTGGTGTGCCAGCACAAGCTGCCACCAAGTACATTTAACCATCAATAGTGTGGTTATTCTTTGGCAATATCCTACATCAGGGGCAAGCTGTCACCAAGTGCATTTAACCATCAATAGTGTGGTTATTTTTTGGCAATATCCTACATCAGGGGCAAGCTGTCACCAAGTGCATTTAACCATCAATAGTGTGGTTATTTTTTGGCTATATCATACATCAGGGGCTTGGCTGTGCTTGCTATTTTATTGAGGGGTGAAATACAATTGCCAAAAAAGCAGTACCCTAAATCTGGTGTTTCAGCTGTGGCCAGCCAATTGTAATACTGTCTGCTGTCTGGCAAAGGATATATTTTTGTTCAGGGTTGAAATACAATTCCCAACTTAGCAATTTCCTAAATTAGTGGTTTCTGCTGTGTCAGGGCTACTTTAAATCTATTCATTAAAAGGGTATATTAGATTCAAGGTGCAGATAGGGTCATTCTCAATAACTTCACACACACGCTACTGTGCAATTCCAAGTCTAATTCTGTGTGTAAACGTATACCTGTCATTCAGCGCCTAAATAATAGGCCTCAAATTTATATTCATCTAAATCTGTCGTTACTGCTGTGGCTGGTCAAGTTATTTAGTGTCCGTCAAAGCACAGTTTTTGTTCTGGGTTGAAATACAATTCCCAATTTAGCAATTCTCTAAATTAGTGGTTTCTGCTGTATCAGGCCTACTTTAAATCTATCCCTAAAAGGGTATATTAGATTCAAGGTGCAGATAGGGTCATTCTCAATAACTTCACACACATGCTACTGTGCAATTCCAAGTCTAATTCTGTCTGTAAACATATACCTGTCATCCAGCGCCTAAATACTAGGCCTCAAATTTATATTCAGCTAAATCTGTCGTTACTGCTGTGCCTTTATTAGTGTAATACGGTACCTAAATAGATAGCCAGATAGTGTTAGGTGTCTGTAAAAAAAGGCCTGAATTTGAATTCAATACATTGGGCCAAATAATATTTTTGTTATTGTGGTGAACGGTAACAATGAGGAAAACATCTAGTAAGGGACGCGGACATGGTCGTGGTGGTGTTAGTGGACCCTCTGGTGCTGGGAGAGGACGTGGCCGTTCTGCCACATCCACACGTCCTAGTGTACCAACTACCTCAGGTCCCAGTAGCCTCCATAATTTACAGCGATATTTGGTGGGGCCCAATGCCGTTCTAAGGATGGTAAGGCCTGAACAGGTACAGGCATAAGTCAATTGGGTGGCCGACAGTGAGTGGATCCAGCACTTTTACATTATGTCCCACCCAGTCTTCTGCAGAAAGCTCACAGATGGCGCCTGAAAACCAAGCCCATCAGTCTGTCACATCACCCCCATGCATACCAGGGAAACTGTCTGAGCGTCAAGTTATGCAGAAGTCTCTTATGCTGTTTGAAGACTCCGCTGGCAGGGTTTCCCAAGGGCATCCACCTAGCCCTTCCCCAGCGGTGGAAGACATAGAATGCACTGACGCACAACCACTTATGCTTCCTGATGATGAGGACATGGGAATACCACCTCAGAAAGTCTCTGATGATGACGAAACACAGGTGCCAACTGCTGCGTCTTTCTGCAGTGTGCAGACTGAACAGGAGGTCAGGGATAAAGACTGGGTGGAAGACGATGCAGGGGACGATGAGGTCCTAGACCCCACATGGAATGAAGGTCGTGCCACTGACTTTTACAGTTCAGAGGAAGAGGCAGTGGTGAGACAGAGCCAACAGCGTAGCAAAATAGGGAGCAGTGGGCAAAAGCAGAACACCCGCCGCCAAGAGACTCCGCCTGCTACTGACCGCCGCCATCTGGGACCGAGCACCCCAAAGGCAGTTTCAAGGAGTTCCCTGGCATGGCACTTCTTCAAACAATGTGCTGACGACAAGACCTGAGTGGTTTGCACGCTGTGCCATCAGAGCCTGAAGCGAGGCATTAACGTTCTGAACCTTAGCACAACCTGCATGACCAGGCACCTGCATGAAAAGCATGAACTGCAGTGGAGTAAACACATTAAAAACAAGGAAGTCACTCAGGCTCCCCCTGCTACCTCTTCTGCTGCTGCCGTCTCAGCCTCTTCTGCTGCTGCCGCCTCCTCGGCCTCTTCCTCCGCCTCTGGAGGAACGTTGGCACCTGCCGCCCAGCAAACATGGGATGTACCACCAACACCACCACCTGCGTCACCAAGCATCTCAACCATGTCACACGGCAGCGTTCGGCTCTCCATCTCACAAACATTTGAGAGAAAGCATAAATTCCCACCTAGCCACCCTCGATCCCTGGCCCTGAATGCCAGCATTTCTAAACTACTGGCCTATGAAATGCTGTCATTTAGGCTGGTGGACACAGACAGCTTCAAACAGCTCATGTCGCTTGCTGTCCCACAGTATGTTGTTCCCAGCCGCCACTACTTCTCCAAGAGAGCCGTGCCTTCCCTGCACAACCAAGTATAAAATCAAGTGTGCAATGCGCAACGCCATCTGTGGCAAGGTCCACCTAACCACAGATACGTGGACCAGTAAGCACGGCCAGGGACGCTAAATCTCCCTAACTGCACACTGGGTAAATGTAGTGGCGGCTGGGCCCCAGGCGGAGAGTTGTTTGGTGCACGTCCTTCCGCCGCCAAGGATCGCAGGGCAACATTCTTTGCCTCCTGTTGCCACCTCCTCCTACTCAGCTTCCTCCTCCACTTCTTCCACCTCCTCATCCAGTCAGCCACACACCTTCACCACCAACTTCAGCACAGCCCCGGGGTAAACGTCAGCAGGCCATTCTGAAACTCATATGTTTGGGGGACAGGCCCCACACCCCACAGGAGTTGTGGCGGGGTATAGAACAACAGACCGACGAGTGGTTGCTGCCGGTGAGCCTCAAGCCCGGCCTGGTGGTGTGCGATAATGGGCGAAATCTCGTTGCAGCTCTGGGAATAGCCGGTTTGACGCACATCCCTTGCCTGGCGCATGTGCTGAATTTGGTGGTGCAGAAGTTCATTCAAAACTACCCCAACATGTCAGAGCTGCTGCATAAAGTGCGGGCCGTCTGTTCGTGCTTCCGGCGTTCGCATCCTGCCGCTGCTCGCCTGTCTGTGTAACTTCGGCCTTCCCGATCACCGCCTCATATGCGACGTGCCCACCAGGTGGAACTCCACCTTGCACATGTTGGACAGACTGTGCGAGCAGCATCGGGCCATAGTGGAGTTTCAGCTGCAGCACGCACGGGTCAGTGGCACTGCGGAACAGCACCACTTCACCACCAATGACTGGGCCTCCATGCGAGACCTGTGTGCCCTGTTGCGCTGTTTCGAGTACTCCACCAACATGGCCAGTGGCGATGACCCCGTTATCAGCATTACAATACCACTTCTATGTCTCCTTGAGAAAACACTTAGGGCGATGATGGAAGAGGAGGTGGCCCAGGAGGAGGAGGAGGAGGAAGAGGGGTCATTTTTAGCACTTTCAGGCCAGTCTCTTCGAAGTGACTCAGAGGGAGGTTTATTGCAACAGCAGAGGCCAGGTACAAATGTGGCCAGCCAGAGCCCAGTACTGGAGGACGAGGATGAGGAGGAGGTGGGGGAGGATGAGGATGAACCATGTTCACAGCGGGGTGGCACCCAACGCAGCTCGGGCCCATCACTGGTGCGTGGCTGGGGGGAAGCGCAGGACGATGACGATACGCCTCCCACAGAGGACAGCTTGTCCTTACCTCTGGGCAGCCTGGCACACATGAGCGACGACATGCTGCAGTGCCTGTGTAACGACAGCAGAGTTGCCCACATTTTAACGTGTGCGGACTACTGGGTTGCCACCCTGCTGGATCCCCGGTACAAAGATAATGTGCCCACCTTACTTCCTGCACTGGTGCGTGATAGGAAGATGCGCGAGTACAAACGCACATTGGTAAACGCGCTACTGAGAGCATTCCCAAATGTCACAGGGGAACAAGTGGAAGCCCAAGGCGAAGGCAGAGGAGGAGCAAGAGGTCCCCAATGCAGCTGTGTCACGGCCAGCTCCTCTGAGGGCTGGGTTAGCATGGCAGAGTTGTGGAAAAGTTTTGTCAACACGCCACAGCTAACTGCACCACCACCTGATACGGAATGTGTTAGCAGGAGGCAACATTTCACTAACATGGTGGAACAGTACGTGTGCACACCCCTCAACGTACTGACTGATGGTTCAGCCCCATTCAACTTCTGGGTCTCCAAATTGTCCACGTGGCCAGAGCTAGCCTTTTATGCCTTGGAGGTGCTGGCCTGCCCGGCGGCCAGTGTTTTGTCTGAACGTGTATTAAGCACGGCACGGGGCCTCATTACAGACAAACGCAGCCGCCTGTCTATAGCCAATGTGGACAAGCTGACGTTCATAAAAATGAACCAGGCATGGATCCCACAGGACCTGTCCGTCTCTTGTGCAGATTAGACATTAACTACCTCCCCTTAACCATATATTATTGTACTCCAGGGCACTTCCTCATTGAATCCTATTTTTATTTTCATTTTACCATTATATATCGGGGCAACCCAAAGTTGAATGAACCTCTCCTCTGTCTGGGTGTCGGGGCCTAAATATATGACAATGGACTGTTTCAGTGTTGGCTGACGTGAAGCCTGATTCCCTGCTATGATATGAAGACTGATTCTCTGCTGACATGAAGCCTGAATCTCTGTTATGGGACCTCTCTCCTCTGTCTGGGTCCCGGGGCCTAAATATATGACAATGTACTGTTCCAGTGTTGGGTGACGTGAAGCCTGATTCTCTGCTATGACATGAAGACTGATTCTCTGCTGACATGAAGACTGATTCTCTGCTGAGATGAAGCCTGAATCTCTGTTATGGGACCTCTCCCCTCTGTCTGGGTGCCGGGGCCTTAATATCTGACAATGGACTGTTCCAGTGTTGGGTGACGTGAAGCCTGATTCTCTGCTATGACATGAAGACTGATTCTCTGCTGACATGAAGCCTGAATCTCTGTTATGGGACCTCTCTCCTCTGTCTGGGTGCCTGGGCCTAAATATCTGACAATGGACTGTTCCAGTTTTGGCTGACGTGAAGCCTGATTCTCTGCTATGACATGAAGACTGATTCTCTGCTGACATGAAGCCTGAATCTCTGTTATGGGCCCTCTCTCCTCTGTCTGGGTGCCGGGGCCTAAAAATCTGACAGTGGACTGTTCCAGTTTTGGGTGACGTGAAGCATGATTCTCTGCTATGACATGACGCCTGAATCTCTGTTATGGGACCTCTCTCCTCTGTCGTGGTGCCGGGGCCTAAATATCTGACAATGGACTGTTCCAGTTTTGGCTGACGTGAAGCCTGATTCTCTGCTATGACATGAAGACTGATTCTCTGCTGACATGAACCCTGAATCTCTGTTATGGGACCTCTCTCCTCTGTCTGGATGCCGGGGCCTAAATATCTGACAATGGACTGTTCCAGTTTTGGCTGACGTGAAGCCTGATTCTCTGCTATGACATGAAGACTGATTCTCTGCTGACATGAAGCCTGAATCTCTGTTATGGGACCTCTCTCCTCTGTCTGGGTGCTGGGGCCTAAATACATGACAATGGACTGTTCCAGTTTTGGCTCACGTGAAGCCTGATTCTCTGCTTTGACATGAAGACAGATTCTCTGCTGACATGAAGCCTGAATCTCTGTTATGGGACCTCTTTCCAATTGATATTGGTAAATTTGTATTTATTTTATTTTTATTCATTTCCCTATCCACATTTGTTTGCAGGGGATTTAACTACATTTTGCTGCCTTTTGCTTTCCTGGGCTGTTTTACAGCCTTTTTTAGTGCCGAAAAGTTCGGGCCCCATTGACTTCAATGGGGTACTGGTTCGGGACGAAGTTCGGGTCGGGTTCGGATGCCGAACCCGAACATTTCCGGAAAGTTCGGCCGAAATTCTCGAACCCGAACATCCAGGTGTTCGCTCAACTCTAGTGATAACATTTCCGTTTTCTCACAGAACCTTTCTCAAGTCAGGTGAAACATAAAGTGCAATAGTGCTAATATAAATACATAGTGTAATCATTACCAATTAATTGATCAACCCATAAAAAACGTGCACTCCCCTTTTAAGGAATTACAATTACAATTCATTAATTTCCCATAACACATCTCAATGTGAACAGGGATGAAAAAACGCCCCACACATATTCCATAACAATCCATGAATCATATCAGTGATTTTAATTGTAGACTTTCACATAGTTATAGTGCACAGTGCATTAAAAACATATACATTAAAATTTACCTTGCTGGGAGATTGAAGCTGTATGTAGCGAACAAAGAGGATAAAACTACTTCTTAACTCGCGGTGGTTCGCGCTAGTTCAGCGCGTCTCCCACTGTCCAATGCGCATGTGTCAACCCATACCCCTCCTATTGGGCGGTACATAACAGCTGCACGTAACCAGAGGCGGAGATTAAACTGCCGCAACCTCAGTTGTCCATGTAGTGTCGTCCAGCGTCACCAACGTGCCCGCGGACCTATCATCTCCGCTACTTGCCGTGCTTTATTTCCACCATTTTGTCTAAGGGCAATCTATTGGGCAATACACCATATTTGTGTGCAGCCAATCTAGAACCCAGCAAATCGGCTTCCTTGTTTTTTACTTATGTCACACAGCAATACCAAGGATCATATTATGACATTATTTATAGAACTGTAATTGTACATAACATCCACGGGATCCACCTAATACAGCATTGTAGATATACATAGTAATGAGGAATAGGGGACAGGGCACTAGCTCACCATCCCCCCAGTTACCCTAAACTCAACATTTAAACCTTTGGGCTTCAATGTATCATCCACGGGATCCACCTAATACAGCATTCTGGATATACATAGTTATGAGTCTTCCAACAGTCTTGAAGGAGTTCCCAGAGATGCTTAGCACTTGTTGGCCCTTTTGCCTTCACTCTGCGGTCCAGCTCACCCCAAACCATCTCGATTGGGTTCAGGTCCGGTGACTGTGGAGGCCAGGTCATCTGGCGCAGCACCCCATCACTCTCCTTCATAGTCAAATAGCCCTTACACAGCCTGGAGGTGTGACTCTTGGTCTTCCTTTCCTGGGGCGGTCCGCATGTGAGCCAGTTTCTTTGTAGCGCTTGATGGTTTTTGTGACTGCACTTGGGGACACTTTAAAAGTTTTCCCAATTTTTCAGACTGACTGACCCCCACTTTAAAGGGACACTGACAGGCCTTCTGAGCATAATTGGCTCTTTATATGCCCCCCTAGGTCTTATAATAAGTTTACAATTCATATAAGTATTATCCCTGTGCACATTGTAAAATGTTAAAAATAATCTTTATAATCACCTGTCCTTTCTGCCCAAGGAGCCTTCTTTGTGCTGCATTTGTGTCCAGCCGCGTCCCAACTGCCGGATCCTTAGACACACCCATCTCATTAGTATTCACTTGGCGCAATGTGATCCCGGCGAGTGAGCAGGATCTCCGAATGTCGGGGACAGGAAAATACCGCCCAGCGAAGTAAATACTAATGAGATAGTCATGAAAATAAAGAAAACTCTTTGAATGAGAAGGTGTGTCCAAACTTTTGGTCTGTACTGTATATACTCTCCAAATAACGAGGCAGCACTTCCAGCTTTTGGTGACAGGGTGAAGACCCCAAAACTTCCATGGTCAAGGGTTACTATTTTCTATACGAGTACTTGAGAGTATTTTCTATACGTGTACTTGAGAGTATACTGTATGACACTGAGGTATGAACACTGTTAATATGAGTTTTGCAGTTGTAGTATATTTAATATTTATGGATGTAACACGAATATGTATTAGTCACTGATTGCCATGTGATGTTGTTACTGAAGATCATGTGATCGTATTGAAAACATGTGAATTCACTAATTGCACTGAGTGATTATTGATTTGTGGGTATATACTGTATACCCAATAGTAAGCAGTATTGTATAGCTTGACAAAGGCCTCATTGAGTAGGCCGAAACGTTGCTGGGAATGAAGTTTTGGGGTCTTCACCCTGTCACCGAAAGCTGGAAGTGCTGCCTCGTTATTTTGAGAGTACGTATTGTGGAGGAGAAGCCGACCTCTGTGAGGAATTGCACCCAGTGCACGCTGTCTGACTGTGCTGCTGCTGTATTTGTTGGTGTGTGTAAGGATTTTGCAGCTTAGCACTGAATATATTGAAAATGCCTGATCCATCTGAGAGAGACCCCCCCCCCCCCCCCGCCCCGATGTATTCTCCTACACCAGGCAGGATGAGGAGCGGATCCTCCAAGACTTGGTGAGCGACTGCACATTTTTGTCTACCCCATCTGTTACAGAGCTGAAAAAAGGCTATAGGAAACGGCTGGCTTCAATGGAGCTGCATTTAGCGACTCTTGCTGAGTACTATAAGTCGCACAGGATCCCTAGGGGGATGAGATCCCAATTGAAGCCTAACTTGTTCCCAGCTGACAGCAAATTTGCACACAAATTCACGCAGATCTCTAATAAATATGCCCTGGATATTATATTGCTCAATTTGGAGTTTCTCCAATATGAATTGGGAGTTACACGTGAACAGCTTGATAAGGCCGATAACAAGTTGAAGGATGCCCTCTCTGTGCAGGACTATGATGCTTATCTAACCAATTGTTCTGTTTATCTGGACAAGTTCAGAAAAGAGCAGGAGGTGATTAAACGGCGTAAATGGCTACGAGATGAGGAGGATTACAGACAAGGTAACGTCTATACGTGGCAGGAACAGAGAGGCCAGAGATGTCAACCCTTCTATGGTAATAACAACAATACCAAGAAAAATAACAGCAATTTTAGGAATAAAGTGGTACCAGCTGCTGAAGTGGGATCCACACAAGTTGAGCCATGGCGAGATGATTGTTTTTTAGGCGTGACTCTGGACCCAAAAGGACCAGACGAGGTGGACAAAGACAATACAGATGGAGAAAAAGAACAGCGCACAGCAAGGAGCCGGCCCACGTGGAAAAGAAATCAGTAGTGGTAACTATATCTTCCCATGTACTGACAGTCGCACAGACTGAACTTTTATCTAAGGGTTTATCTTATTGCCCCTCAGTGGGTATAGACTGGTTTCAACTGGAAGTTGACCTACAGAGGTTTTTTAGAAACATCAAATTGAAAGTGTGGTTCTTTGAAGCAAATAAACAGCTGACTGGAGGTGATAATGATGATTGTTGTGAACTCTCTCTTCGCAGTGTTGGTTTGCACACTAAGAGTGACTTCACTCCACAGTTAAAATGTCCAGCTATAGACACGTATATCAATGCAGTGAGGACAGACATTGAATGTTTAAAGGGTTCTGTACAATGTGGTGGTCTTAGACATCCAAATATGACGTCTGCAGAGATACAGGCATTGGGTGAGCTATGCAACAACGGCGCCCTCACGGTGAAGCCTGCCGATAAGGGGGGAGCCGTTGTTGTAATGGACACAAAATGGTATATCTCTGAGATTCAGAGACAGCTGGGGGATGCCCAGACGACTTAATCATGACCCCAAATTTGAGGTGATTAGAATCATAACCAAGGTGCTTGATAGAGCCAAGATGGGAGGGCTGATTGATGAGCCACTGTATAAGTTTTTATTGGTGATACATCCTAAAACACCATTGATATACGTGCTACCTAAGATTCATACGTGTCTAAAAGAACCCCCGGGGAGACCTATTGTCTCTGGGAGGGAGTCAGTGTTCTCTAATTTATTGTATTTCCAATTTTTTTATACATCTCTTGTTCATTTCAGAGATGCTTTGGACAAGCCTAATGACCCTTTGTCTCTTGTAATGGACGTTGCCATGGATGGATCTGCTGAGCCCGCTAATGTGGCGGTGACCGTTATATGAAGATCTGGCGGAACCAGGCGGGCGCATGTTGGGACGTATCACATAGTGCATAATGTTAAGATTGATATCATCTAGGGGCGGAGCCAGCGCTTGATCCGGATGGACGTGTGAAGCGCTGCTCTCCTGTCTGCATATCCCTCTCAGCACAGATTTATAAGCTTACTGCCAGCTGAAATGGTGAAAATCGGGGGCCAAAAGCCCACAGACCAGCCTGGAGGCGTCCGCTCCCAAAGTCAAGCTGGGGAAATAGAGAAATTTATGAAAAAAGCCGCCGCTCCACAAGTGAGCCGAGAAGCTAAGATGGCGCCCGGCACCCCGCGCTCCGGCCAGAAACAGCTTGCCGCATGTAGCAGCGATAAGGTAGGAGACGACCTGAATGAAGCTGACTCCCTGCCGATCTCCAGGGCATTTCTAAAAGAAGCCCTAGCGGAAGCTCTGGGCCCTATTAGTGTGGACATTTCTTCCATAAAAGAAGACTTGAGACATGTGGGAAGGAGAGTGGAGGCCCTGGAAGAAACGCAGGCCGCGATCCTCCAGCACCAGGGAGAAGTGTCCTCTAGCATGTCCCTAGCGCAGTGCCATATAAACGCCCTGTATACTGCCTTGGAAGACCAAGAGAACAGGGGCAGGCGAAACAATTTGCGCTTTAGAGGGATACCTGAGACCATCCCAGCAGTGGACATTCCACAAACAGTGACTCAGATATGCCTCAAGATTCTAGGCTCCGACTCGGCACATGAGGTCCTGCTTGAACGTGCACACAGAGCCCTCAGGCCCAAACCGCAGGCGAACGAACCGCCTAGGGATGTTATATGTAAATTTTTACACTTCCCTGTGAAGGAGGCCATTCTGGCAGGGGCCAGGAACTCCAACTCTGTCGAGTGGGATAATAACAGCATCTCCATTTACCAGGACCTGTCACAGTCGACCCTCAAGAAGCGAAAAGCTTTGAGACCCCTTACTGATTGGCTAAGGCAGCAGAGAATCCTCTACAGATGGACATTTCCCTTCGGATTATCTTTTCTACATGAGGGCCGTCGCATCCATGTTTCCTCACACGCAGATCTGGATAAAACTTATGATCTTCTTCAAATACCTCCATTGCCTATTGCAAATTGGGACATGGCCCAAAACCTCAACTCTCTACCTGATTTACCCAGGCCAATCCCCTGGGAGCCCCAACGCACCCCAAAGCCTCAAAGAAGCAGCAGAAGAAGAGACTCCTTTTCCACCCCTAAACGCCTCTCCCTGGTGGACAAGTAACAGTTTTCCCCCTCTCATCTCCAGTTTTGGATGCACAAGAAAGCTGTCCGATGGGACTTGCTAATGTTATGCTATGGATAAGTAGTTGAAACACTGACTGCATGCTATGTGCTGGGGGAGTGGCGGGGCTCGCCTTATATTCGGGCCTTGCTCCTCTCCTAGCATTGGACGTGGAGACAGTTGGGACTTCTCTTTTGAGTCTTCCCGTCTGTTTTAAAGCACGACCAGTCATGACTTGTTTAAGTAATCTAACGGTTGTCTTGATGATTTTTCACCTTTTTTCTCTGCCATGCTGCACTGATGGGGTTAAGTGTAACACCATTGTCTACTAACACCCTTCTTAGAGCAATATGGGATGCTACCCCTGAGAGCTGAGGATAGTTGCAGCATCCTGCCCCTACTTGCTGTAGAGAGGTGATCACTTGTAGGTTATCTCAGTTATCTTAACGGCCCCCACTATTCACTATTCACTATTTACTGTTTACTCCTTTATTAGGATTATAATATCCTTTAAGCTGCAGTACTTCTGCTATCGCAGAGGGAAATGCTTCAGGGTATAATACCCTTTACCCCCCTACTTCCTATTACCCCGGATAGGCAAAGTTTTATTACCTCGCCTTGTCTGAATGATACTCGTTCATTTTTTGCTTTTATTCAATTTTCCTTTTTTGTTGGTTTTTGTTCTATTTGTTCAGGTTTTGACAGGTATGCAAGAGAAACTTCAGCTTCCCTCTCAGTCCGGAATTGTGGTGCCCCCTCTGGGTCCTGGCGTGGCCGCACTCTCCCCCCCCACGATGTATCTGGTTTGTCAAATTTTTTCCTGCAATGCTTTTTTATAGCCTTTGGGTTTCTCACCTTACCAAAAAGGTATGGCGGATTTTAAATTAGCCTCATACAATGTCAAGGGACTGAGATCCCCTTCCAAGAGATGCCAGATCTTATCTCTCCTGCACAGAGAAAACTGCTCGGTGGTCTTTCTTCAGGAGACACACTTCAAGCACAATAATTACCCCAATCTCTCCCACTCCAGGTTTCCTTGCTGGTACCATTGTGGGGCTGGGGGTGCGGCCTCGAGGGGAGTTAGTATAGGCTTCCGCAGAGGCCTACCTTTCCAATACAAATCTCACGTCCAGGATTCAGAGGGCCGATATCTGATCCTTAAAGGTCAGGTGGGACTATCTGTGTTCACATTTGTAAACATTTATGCCCCAAATACCGACCAGCTTAGCTGGCTCATTAATGTTTTTTCCTTAATTGAACAGCATAGGGAAGGTTTCCTTATTGTCGCAGGGGACTTCAATGTAGCTTTTAATCCTTTAATAGATACGTCCTCTAAAAAATCCCCCATCTCTGCTAAGACCCTTAGGCAGCTACACACGAAATTGCACAACCTGGGAATTATAGACGTATGGCGGTGTCTCAACCCTGACACAATTGACTATTCCTTTTACTCTTCTGCAAATAATTCCTACAGCAGAATTGACTACATCTTAGTGCCAAAGGAGGAATTGCAATCCTGCTCTCTACCCAAAATAGGAGATATCACTTTATCAGACCACTCCCCAATTTTCTGTACAATAACCCCGGGGAAGAGAAATGCCAGACAACCAAACTGGAGATTTAATGAATCTCTATTGAATAACCCTACACATACAGCCCAAATTACCTCTTATTTAGAAGAATATTTCTTAACAAACAGTACCCCTGAAGTGACCCCCCAAGTCATCTGGGATGCTCAGAAGGCTTATATAAGAGGTAGACTGATCAGTCTCTGCTCTTTTCTAAAAAAAGAGTCAGAGAAAAAACTTAACACCCTGCTCTCACAAATTCATCAAGTAGAAAAAGCTCATAAGCAATCTTTATTGGCGCAGAAACTGGCAGAACTTTCCTCTCTTAGAACCCAACTGAAAAACTTTCTGAATGAGCGTTCAGCTAAATTTTTCTGTCCGCTCAACAGAAGATTTACGCTCATGGTAACAAAGCTTCTAAATATGTCATGAGCCGAATTAAACAGAGAAGAAACTCCCGCTATGTTCAGTCCATTAAAAATTCCCAAGGGGTCCAATTATTTAAGGCTGAAGAAATAGCTGAACAATTTAAACTATTTTATCAATCTCTATATAATCTCCCTGCCCCTGACCTTCCTAATCCTTCCTTGGATAGAAAAAGTAATATCAATTCTTTCCTAGAGACTCTTAACCTTCCCACTTTAAATTTGGCGCAACAAGAATCCCTGACCACACCGTTCACTATTCCGGAACTGACTGCCGCAATTAAATCTACCCCTAGAGGCAAATGCCCTGGCCCGGACGGTCTCCCCATAACTTACTATTCGGCCTTTCAAAACACCCTGTTACCCCACCTGCTCCCAATTTGCAATTTATCACTGTCCAACCACCCACTCTCTTCTGACATGACCAAAGCAGTCATCACAATAATCCCTAAAGAGAATAAGGACCCCACACTCTGCCCCAACTATCGTCCTATCTCTTTACTTAATGTCGACCTTAAGCTCTTAGCCAAAATGCTAGCCACTAGGCTGCAAAGTCTTCTCCCCGAATTAATTAACCCTGATCAAGTTGGTTTTGTTAGAGGTAGGGAGGGTAAGGACAATACCACTAAAATCCTAGACGTCCTGTTTTACGCTTCTCATAAGTCTTCTCCACTGGTTTTGCTGGGCACGGACGCCGAGAAGGCATTTGACAGAGTGGATTGGACCTATATTAAGTTAGCCCTGGCTAAATTTAAAATCCCAGAGCAGTATATCAACTCTATTTTCTCTATGTACACCTGCTCCTCGGCGTCCGTGTCAGTAAATGGTCTTCTTTCCTCCCTCTTTCCCATCAGAAATGGAACGAGGCAGGGATGCCCCCTTTTCCCACTCATTTTTGTCCTAGTTATGGAATCCCTTCTCCAAGCCCTTAGGCAGGATAGTGAAATCAGAGGTTTGAAGGTGGGGAGCCATGAGTTTAAACTAGCGGCCTTTGCCGATGACCTTCTGATTGTTACCACTAACCCGCAGAGATCCATGCCCAAGATTCTCTCAACACTCAACCATTTTGGCTCCCTTTCCAATTTCAAAGTCAACCCCTCTAAATCCCAGGTTTTGCATATCAGTCTCTCCCCCGCCACTATCGCCTCCCTCCAAATTAATTCACCTTTCAATTGGCAGACCCAACAATTAACCTATTTGGGGATCAAATTGTCCTCCCACTTGCCCGATCTGTTCCAACTGAACTACAAGCCCCTTCTGGCCTCTATGACAGCCCAGATGGACTCCCTAGACTCCCCCTACCTTTCCTGGTTCGGAAGGAAGAATATTTTTATGTCGCTGATCATGCCAAAGCTTACGTATATGATGCAGGTTCTCCCTATTGATATTCCCAGGTCATACTTTGCCTCCTTAAACAAACACATTCGTAAGTTCATCTGGCAAGCTAAAAGCCCTCGTATCTCTTTTGATACCTTGACCAAACCTAGGAGTAGAGGTGGTATTGGCCTCCCTGACCCTAATTCATATATGCTTGCCATCCAGCTCTCCAGGGCTATTGATTGGATTAGAGAACCCCCCCACAAATCTTGGCTCTTATTGGAGACTGCCCTCCTCCCGCTCTCTCCTAGGGCCCTCTTGCTGGCTGACGGGCCACCCCCGACCCTAAGCACAATACCTAATCCTCTTATACGCAATACCCTAAGGGTCTGGAGGGGTTTCTCGACCAGTTTTGGGGCCCCGTCGCCTTTTGCTTCACTTTTGCATGTTAAAGACATAATCAAACTGGCCCCCAAAGTTCTGAGAGAAAGCTGCCCACTATGTATTAGAACATCAGAGATCCCCATCGCCCAGTTCTTAACTCCAGACAGTTGCATTCTCTCTGACCCTGAGATATGCGAAACTCTGGGTACGCAAATCCATAACCCCACCCTGCTACATTTCCTTAAGACAGAGCTACTTAGCAGAATGAAAAGCCCTCCCCCACCTGCAGATTCGAATTGGTTTGTTGGAATGCTGAACTGTATGAGATACCCACCTAAAGCTATCTCTAGGATTTATAAACAATTGAAGTCCCCTGCCTCCTCCATTAAACCTGCAATAGTGGGCAAATGGGAGAAGGACCTCCAGAGATCCCTAACACCTCAGGAAATCTCTAAAATGTTAATTCTCCCACACAAGCTATCTAGATGCATACGCATCCAAGAAAACAGCTACAAGATCCTTATGCAATGGTACAGGACCCCAGACAAAACCTATAGATATAATAAGACAGCCAGTGATCTTTGTTGGAGATGTCATGAAGCTAAGGGTACTTTCATACACGTATGGTGGGCATGTGCCCTGATTAACCCTTGGTGGCACACTATAACCCAGCTAGGTAACCAGATTTGTCAGTCATCTCTCACCTGTTCTCCCGAGTTGGTACTATTGTCACTTGGATTAGAAGGCCTGGGCCCATCTAAAAGAACTCTTTTTACACTTCTGTTGGCAGCAGCCAGGTTACTTTTACCAACCCTCTGGTTATCCTCTGATGTCCCTAGCATTGAACACTGGTCCAACAAGGTTGACCAGATTTACAGACTAGAGGAGATTTCACACTGGGAGTCACACTCCAGACCTTCTTTTATCAAAACGTGGTTACCGTGGAAACAATATAGACACTTTCCTTAGGCGCTGGGCTTAACAATAAACTCTTGCTGCCATGTCTTCCCTGTCCCTCTTGAGACTGAGATCTATTTATTTATTCATACCAATATTTCCTCCCCCCCCCCCCTCTAGGTATTCGCTCTCTTCATAGACCCCTGACTTGGGTTCCCATGAGATTGGACTTAGTCTGCCATTTGAATATGGTTTCATTGACCCTCTCATTCTTTTGCCAATGCCTGTCTTGTTGGGCTTAACCGCCCTTATGTTATATGTATCTGTGACATCTTGTAATATGCGACTGTCGCTTCTGTTTATGTCACATGGATTGTTGTGTACTATGCTTATACTTATTGGAACTGTCTATGCGCTGAAAAAATTGAAAACAATAAAAAAATTTCAATAAAAAAAAAAAAAAAAAGATTGATATCATCTACATGAATTGTTGACCACAATGATGGTGGCTATTAATGCCTGGCACTGGCTATAAACCTCGGTAGGGTTTGTCCAATTGTAGATGCACCATTCTTTTCTCACAGTGTAGGGGAGGGCTGGAGACGATGCTTTAGGCACCGTATGGTTAATATGTTAACCTTGTGCCGGCGGTCGACGCCCATTGTTTCCCCCGCCCCCCCTACACATAGTGAATGAATGAAAAAATTATGTGGATTACATGCGCAATGTGTTTGTCCCGATGCCCCCGCTGGTGCCCGCATTGGGATGTTTATCCCACGTTACTATGGTCACTGACATGCCCCCTGACGCGTCGCTACTGTGACTGTGTCACATGGCCTGGCTCTCCTCCCCTCGCCGCTGCGCTGACGATGTGCTCCACTGAGTGACGCTTGCGTCGCAGGGAGCTTGCGTGGCGGCGTCGGGAGGTGAGTGAGGTGAGTCTGGCCCGGTGCATGCGTTGTGCGGAGGGGGGAACGCCAACGCTGGCCGACTCGGCGGGTCCATGGGTGGTAGGTCCCATTTTAATTTTGATACAATGCAGCTGCATCATCATGAAGAAATTTTAACCCTGTATGTACCTAGCACTTGCTGCACTTTATATAGGACCTTTGACGTTACATTGTCTATGGTCAAGAGTTACTATTTTCTATAAGTGTACTTGAGAGTATTTTATATACGTGTACTTGAGAGTATACTGTATGACACTGAGGTATGAACACTGTTAATATGAGTTTTGCAGTTGTAGTATATTTAACATTTATGGATGTAACACGAATATGTATTAGTCACTGATTGTCATGTGATGTTGTTACTGAAGATCATGTGATCGTATTGAAAACATGTGAATTCACTAATTGCACTGAGTGATTAATGATTTGTGGGTATATATACCCAATAGTATACACTATTGTATAGCTTGACAAAGGCCTCATTGAGTAGGCCGAAACATTGCTGGGAATAAAGTTTTGGGGTCTTCACCCTGTCACCGAAAGCTGGAAGTGCTGCCTCGTTATTTAGGGAGTACGTATTGTGGAGGAGAAGCGGACCTCTGCGAGGAATTGCACCCAGTGCACGCTGTCTGACTGTGCTGCTGCTGTATTTGTTGGTGTATATATATATATATATATATATATATATAATCGGATAGGATCCGAGTCAATATTCAGCAACATTGCCATTTTTTGGATGGTATACTCCGAAATTTTGCGACAGGGGCAGTATCATATATTCGAGATTCAACAGATTTTCTTTGTAAACTTAACTCTATAGAGATTGGCAATGAGCGACATTGTATTCTTGCATCCTTTGATGTGGTCTCCCTCTATACCTCAATTGATCATACTTTAGGTTTAGCAGCAGTTAAATACATGCTAGAGAACTCCTCTCTGACTGAATCGGCAATGGACTTTATTCTATCACTCTTGTACATTGTTCTACATTGGAATTATTTCTTGTTTCAGGATACCTTTTATAAACAATTAAGGGGCCTGACGATGGGGTCAAATGTGGCCCCGACGTTCGGCAACATTTTCGTGAGAAAATTCAAGGAGGACGTCATCTATGTTTCGCACCACTTCAGACATTTTCTGCGGTGGTGGCGTTACATCGATGACGTCTTCCTCATTTGGACTGGAACCGAAAAGGCATTGGTTGAATTTCTCACTTACCTTTATAGCAAAAATAGTGATCTTCAGTTCACACTGTTTTTTTGCACACAGATATCCAGTTTCTTGACACCACAGTAACATTTTCTGCGAGCAGATTCCATACAAAATTGTACACGAAGTCAACAGACAAAAACACCATATTATGGTATGACAGTAATCATTCGAGAAATATGGTGAATCATTTACCTTATTCTCAATTTTTGAGCGTACGAAGGATAACTTCAGAAGAGAGTAACCTGACGGAGGACAGAAATTTGAGGACAGGGGTTACCCATCTAAGTTATTACTCAAACATAAACAGAGGACATAGAACATTAATAGAGCGGATACTTTATTAGGTAAAAGAACTAACAATTCCTCACACAGGATACCCTTCATCTCCACTCACACAGAAGAAAGTGCTGCCATTGGTAAAATTATTAAACAACATTGGAGTATACTGGGGAATACATTTTGTGATATTCAGGAATTCAGACAGCCTCCCCTGTTATCATATCGGAGAGCCAGCAGTCTGAAAGACCAATTGGTGAGGGCTGACTGTGGCCCCAAGCAAAAAATACGTCAAGTGAAATTCACACCACGTGGCCTGGGCAGTTTTCCCTGTCTGAGCTGTGTTAACTGCAAGCATATTGGCAAAGGACACAGCTTTATACATCCTGTTAGTGGAAAAACATATCCCATTAGCTTTCATTTGGCATGTAATTCTAATTTTGTGATTTATGTTTGGGTGTGCCCATGCAATATCCTGTACGTTGGAGAAACTTCCAGATTGAACAACCATAGATTTTCCATACGTCAGAACCGACGTGATTTGCCGGTACCGAGTCATTTTACCGAACATAAACATTTGGAATGTGAACTAAAATGTTGGATTGTAGACCATGTGCCTCCTCCTAGGAGAGACTCAAATTAGTGAAAAATAATGAAATGTGGTGGATACACACCCTAGATAGTTTAAAACCAAAGGGGTTGAATGTGGAATACAACCCTGGAGGTATGCAATAGCGGTTTGCCAGACATTCCATTACTGATGCTTTCGACCCTAATCTTTGTACTGTAGGTGCTAATTAGAATTTCAAGCATATGACCAATTTTGCTTTCTTTCTCTTTCTTTAGATGCCATGTAGATTGACTTCAAGAGGGTGAATAAAGAAGCTTGAACATGTGCTACAGCGCGCAGTGCTCCATGTGTTTAGAAACAATTGGCTTTATTTGTTTGTTTAAATGTTTCCACTCGGTGTCAAATCAACCTCAGGTTTTATTTTTAGCACTAGAATGTATATGTAGGAGATCTCCTATTGGACTATTCATGGACCGTAATGGTGGGGTCCCCATAACCTGATCGCAATTAGGATGGACCCCTCTCCGATTGGTCACGATAGCCATATTGATATTTTGGGAATAAGGGCATGCTTCCAGAAACAATGATAGCACCCTTGAAAGGTTGCCGGAACATACGCATGCGCTGGTATCCACGTACGTGATGAAGTGGAGCCGTGCTCCTGGCACAATCTTGGTTATGTGGGTTGTTTTTTGACACTCTGTGGCGTATGTGCTATTAATAAAAAGAGACTCCAGGTTTGGCCATTATTCACATGGACACGCGCGTCACTGATTGGCAATGTCTTTTGGTAACACCATCGTTTGCCTCCTATCTACATGGATGCACATTTTAATGATTCATACACTATTTATTATCACTATAAGGATAAAGTTCACTGTTTTCATGGATATACCATTTTCACTTTGGAAACACATTATCAGCTATATAGTAGCTGGATGCATCTTAATAAGGTCATCATTGCACTTAATTTTACACACAATGTGTATGGGTATTTGAATACGTAATTGATCACATGATATGCTAATCAGTCACATGATGTTGATATGCTAATTTGTCACATGATTTTATATCGGAATTTTCATTGGTCACTAGATTATTTAATCGCTATTTAATGTTGGCACAAGTTTGTATACCTTTGCTTGAGAAAGGCTCAGTTGTGAGCTGAAACGTTGCAATTGTTCCACATGGGTGAATAAATACATCACGTTTTTTCAAGTCTTGGAGTGCTGTCCGATTTCATACGTATATTAAGGGTGAGAAGGCAATTCCCTTGGACCTTGCACCTGAACCCATTTACTGGTGCAGCCGAATTTCTTTTTCTTTTCTATATATATATATATATATATATATATATATATGTGAAAACGGACAGCACATCCAGTAGAAAAATATAAAAAATGTATTCAGCCACAGTGGCACAGTGAGGCGACGGTTCGGCTCAAAACACAGAGCCTTTCTCAATGCTTGAGAAAGGCTCTGTGTTTTGAGCCGAAACGTCGCCTCACTGTGCTACTGTGGCTGAATAAATTTTTGTATTTTTCTACTGGATGTGCTGTCCGTTTTCATCTACATACTTTGAGTAAGCAGTGATAACCCTGGACATAGCACCTGTTCTATCTCTTTTGTACTGGTGCTGCCACACTTTTCCTTTTCTATATATATACAGGTCCTTCTCAAAAAAAAATTGCATATTGTGATAAAGTTCATTATTTTCTGTAATGTACTGATAAACATTAGACTTTCATATATTTTAGATTCATTACACACAACTGAAGTAGTTCAAGCCTTTTATTGTTTTAATATTGATGATTTTGGCATACAGCTCATGAAAACCCCAAATTCCTATCTCAAAAAAATAGCATATCATGAAAAGGTTCCCTAAACTAGCTATTAACCAAATCATCTGAATCAACTAATTAACTCTAAACACCTGCAAAAGATTCCTGAGGCTTTTAAAAACTCCCAGCCTGGTTCATTACTCAAACCACAATCATGGGTAAGACTGCCGACCTGACTGCTGTCCAGAAGGCCATCATTGACACCCTCAAGCAAGAGGGTAAGACACAGAAAGTAATTTCTGAACGAATAGGCTGTTCCCAGAGTGCTGTATCAAGGCACCTCAGTGGGAAGTCTGTGGGAAGGAAAAAGTGTGGCAGAAAACGCTGCACAACGAGAAGAGGTGACCGGACCCTGAGGAAGATTGTGGAGAAAGACCGATTCCAGACCTTGGGGGACCTGCGGAAGCAGTGGACTGAGTCTGGAGTAGAAACATCCAGAGCCACCGTGTACAGGCGTGTGCAGGAAATGGGCTACAGGTGCCGCATTCCCAGGTCAAGCCACTTTTGAACCAGAAACAGAGGCAAAAGCGCCTGACCTGGGCTACAGAGAAGCAGCACTGGACTGTTGCTCAGTGGTCCAAAGTACTTTTTTCGGATGAAAGCAAATTTTGCATGTCATTCGGAAATCAAGGTGCCAGAGTCTGGAGGAAGACTGGGGAGAGGGAAATGCCAAAATGCCTGAAGTCCAGTGTCAAGTACCCACAGTCAGTGATGGTCTGGGGTGCCATGTCAGCTGCTGGTGTTGGTCCACTGTGTTTTATCAAGGGCAGGGTCAATGCAGCTAGCTATCAGGAGATTTTGGAGCACTTCATGCTTCCATCTGCTGAAAAGCTTTATGGAGATGAAGATTTCATTTTTCAGCACGACCTGGCACCTGCTCACAGTGCCAAAACCACTGGTAAATGGTTTACTGACCATGGTATTACTGTGCTCAATTGGCCTGCCAATTCTCCTGACCTGAACCCCATAGAAAATCTGTGGGATATTGGGAAGAGAAAGTTGAGAGACGCAAGACCCAACACTCTGGATGAGCTTAAGGCCGCTATCGAAGCATCCTGGGCCTCCATAACACCTCAGCAGTGCCACAGGCTGATTGCCTCCATGCCACGCCGCATTGAAGCAGTCATTTCTGCAAAAGGATTCCCGACCAAGTATTGAGTGCATAACTGAACATAATTATTTGAAGGTTGACTTTATTTGTATTAAAAACACTTTTCTTTTATTGGTCGGATGAAATATGCTAATTTTTTTAGATAGATATTTTGGCTTTCCATAAGCTGTATGTCAAAATCATCAATATCAAAACAATAAAAGGCTTGAACTATTTCAGTTGGTGTGTAATAAATCTAAAATATATGAAAGTCTAATGTTTATCAGTACATTACAGAAAATAATGAACTTTATCACAATATGCTAATTTTTTTAGAAGGACCTGTATATATATATATCTTGTGGAGGTTAGCTGTACAAATGGTAGGCAGTCGGCAGGATTGGATGCAACATAAGGGTTTTATTGGAAAAAACACAACTCAAATTTGTTCCAACAGGATGGCTTGGCTTCAGCCCATCAAACTTCAGTCACATAAAGCACTTATCTTCAGCCCTCATGTGTCATATACCAGTTCAAATTTTACACAGGCAAAAATACAGGAGTCACCTTTCTGCAGAATCTTGTCTTTTCCCTTCTCAGGAACACTGTGGAGATGAATGCTCCTAAGTCCTCTGCAGACCAACACACCAACCACACACTGACAGTGAGTCTTTTAAATTAGCTTCCAGCTGGGTGAGGTAGTAACACAGGAGATGGAGTATGGGAGTGACTTTCCCACCCAAACTCTTCCGTCACTCCTAAATCCTGGACCCAAATTCCAGCTACCACAAACTCAGCAATCTAACATCACTGGTTGCCATTTACCTCCGGGATTTACATCACTGAGAGCAGCAGCCTCAGTGACACATACTTACCATCAATAACCTCACCCTTTGGATGCTTACAATATATATATATATATATATATATATATATATATATATATATATATATATACAGTACAGACCAAAAGTTTGGACACACCTTCTCATTCAAAGAGTTTTGTTTATTTTCATGACTATGAAAATTGTAGATTCACACAGCATCAAAACTATGAATTAACACATGTGGAATTATATACATAACAAAAAAGCGTGAAACAACTGAAAATGTCATATTCTAGGTTCTTCTAAGTAGCCACCTTTTGCTTTGATTACTGCTTTGCACACTCTTGGCATTCTCTTGATGAGCTTCATGAGGTAGTCACCTGAAATGGTTTTCATTTCACAGGTGTGCCCTGTCAGGTTTAATAAGTGGGATTTCTTGCCTTATAAATGGGGTTGGGACCATCAGTTGCGTTGTGCAGAAGTCAGGTGGATACACAGCTGATAGTCCTACTGAATAGACTGTTAGAGTTTGTATTATGGCAAGAAAAAAGTAAAGAAAAACGAGTGTCCATCATTACTTTAAGAAATTAAGGTCAGTCAGTCCGAAAAATTGGGAAAACTTTGAAAGGGTCCCCAAGTGCAGTCACAAAAACCATCAAGCGCTACAAAGAAACTGGCTCACATGCAGACCGCCCCAGGAAAGGAAGACCAAAAGTCACCTCTGCTGCAGAGGATACGTTCATCCGAGTCACCAGCCTCAGAAATCGCAGGTTAACAGCAGCTCAGATTAGAGACCAGGTCAATGCCACACAGAGTTCTAGCAGCAGACACATCTCTAGAACAACTGTTAAGAGGAGACTGTGTGAATCAGGCCTTCATGGTAGAATATCTGCTAGGAAACCACTGCTAAGGACAGGCAACAAGCAGAAGAGACTTGTTTGGGCTAAAGAACACAATGAATGGACATTAGACCAGTGGAAATCTGTGCTTTGGTCTGATAAGTCCAAATTTGAGATCTTTGGTTCCAACCACCGTGTCTTTGTGCGATGCAGAAAAGGGTGAACGGATGCCTCTACATATTCTGGTTCCCACCGTGAAGCATGGAGGAGGAGGTGTGATGGTGTGGGGGTGCTTTGCTGGTGACACTGTTGGGGATTTATTCAAAATTGAAGCATACTGAACCAGCATGGCTACCACAGCATCTTGCAGCGGCATGCTATTCCATCCGGTTTGCGTTTAGTTGGACCATCATTTATATTTCAACAGGACAATGACCCCAAACACACCTCCAGGCTGTGTAAGGGCTATTTGACCATGAAGGAGAGTGATGGGGTGCTGGGCCAGATGACCTGGCCTCCACAGTCACCGGACCTGAACCTAATCGAGATGGTTTGGGTGAGCTGGAACGCAGAGTGAAGGCAAAAGGGCCAACAAGTGCTAAGCATCTCTGGGAACTCCTTCAAGACTGTTGGAAGACCATTTCAGGTGACTACCTCTTGAAGCTCATCAAGAGAATTCCAAGAGTGTGCAAAGCAGTAATCAAAGCAAAAGGTGGCTACTTTCAAGAACCTAGAATATGACATATTTTCAGTTGTTTCACACTTTTTTGTTATGTATATAATTCCACATGTGTTAATTCATAGTTTTGATACCTCCAGTGTGAATCTACAATTTTCATAGTCATGAAAATAAATAAAACTCTTTGAATGAGAAGGTGTGTCCAAACTTTTGGTCTTTTACTATATACAGACGTGGACAAAATTGTTGGTACCCTTTGGTCAATGAAAGAAAAAGTCACAATGGTCACAGAAATAACTTTAATCTGACAAAAGTAATAATAAATTAAAATTCTATAAATGTTAACCAATGAAAGTCAGACATTGTTTTTCAACCATGCTTCAACAGAATTATGTAAAAAAATAAACTCATGAAACAGGCATGGACAAAAATGATGGTACCCCTAGAAAACACAGAACATAATGTGACCAAAGGGACATGTTAATTCAAGGTGTGTCCACTAATTAGCATCACAGGTGTCTACAACCTTGTAATCAGCCATTGGGCCTATATATATGGCTCCAGGTAATCACTGTGTTGTTTGGTGATATGGTGTGTACCACACTCGACATGGACCAGAGGAAGCAAAGGAAAGAGCTGTCTCAAGAGATCAGAAAGAAAATTATAGACAAGCATGTTAAAGGTAAAGGCTATAAGACCATCTCCAAGCAACTAGATGTTCCTGTGAGTACAGTTGCACATATTATTCATAAGTTTAAGATCCATGGGACTGTAGCCAACCTCCCTGGACGTGGCCGCAGGAGGAAAATTGATGACAAATCTAAGAGACGGATAATCCGAATGGTAACAAAAGAGCCTAGAAAGACTTCTAAAGAGATTCAAGGTGAACTTCATGCTCAAGGAACATCAGTGTCAGATCGCACCATCCGTCGTTGTTTGAGCCAAAGTGGACTACATGGGAGACGACCAAGGAGGACACCATTGTTGAAAACGAATCATAAAAAAGCAAGACTGGAATATGCCAAACTACATGTTGACAAGCCACAAAGCTTCTGGGAGAATGTCCTGTGGACAGATGAGACAAAAATCGAAGTTTTTGCCAAGGCACATCAGCTGTATGTTCACAGACGAAAAAATGAAGCATATCAAGAAAAGAACACTGTCCCTACTGTGAAACATGGAGGAGGCTCTGTTATGTTCTGGGGCTGCTTTGCTGCGTCTGGCACAGGGTGTCTTGAATCTGTGCAGGGTACAATGAAATCTCAAGACTATCAAGGAATTCTAGAGAGAAATGTACTAGCCAGTGTCAGAAAGCTTGGTCTCAGTCGCAGGTCATGGGTCTTGCAACAGGACAATGACCCAAAACACACCGCTAAAAACACCCAAGAATGGCTAAGAGGAAAAAATTGGACTATTCTAAAGTGGCCTTCTATGAGCCCTGACCTCAATCCTATTGAGCATCTTTGGAAGGAGCTGAAACATGCAGTCTGGAAAAGGCACCCTTCAAACCGGACACAACTGGAGCAGTTTGCTCATGAGGAGTGGGCCAAAATACCTGCTGAGAGGTGCAGATGTCTCATTGACAGTTACAGGAAGCGTTTGATTGCAGTGATTGCCTCAAAAGGTTGCGCAACAAAATATTAAGTTAGGGGTACCATCATTTTTGTCCATGCCTGTTTCATGAGTTTATTTTTTACATAATTCTGTTGAAGCATGGTTGAAAAACAATGTCTGACTTTCATTGGTTAACATTTATAGAATTTTAATTTATTATTACTTTTGTCAGATTAAAGTTATTTCTGTGACCATTGTGACTTTTTCTTTCATTGACCAAAGGGTACCAACAATTTTGTCCACGTCTGTATATATATATATATATATATATATATATATATATATATATATATATATAATAAAATATATAAATTTAACTTAGCCTCTATTTCTGAAACTTTTCTGCCGGGATTTGAACTCACAACCTTGTACATTAGAGCCAAGAACTTTAACCACTACTATAGCTATATGTTACCCTGCACTGAAATATGAAATTATACTTCTGCTGTATAGGAATACTTACTACATGACAAACTACTATGAGTTTTTTTTACATAGTTTATCATTCAGCTTCATAGCTGAGTGGTTAAAGTCCTTGCCTCTAATGTTGAAGGTTGTGAGTTTAAATCCCAGCAGAAACCTTTCAGAAATAGAGGCTAAATTAGATTTAAATACACTGGGTGTCCCCAAGCACTGACTCCATATATGGACATAGCTATATATGGAGTCAGAGCAGGGACTCCTAAGCCGCAGACTCACATGGGGGGATTCCCTCACTGTACAGCGATCTTCTGAATAGACCTCAGTGGGACCCGGCACCCTCCACTCTTCAGAGCAGGGGGTGCAGGTTTAATGCTCGGTTTCTCCCATTGACTTCCATTATGCTCGGGTGCTCTGTAGAGCATCCGAGCATCGCTAAGTGTTCTACTTGAGCACCAGAGCACCCGAGATCTTTGGTGCTCGATCAACACTAGTCACAGCCATTTATTGTGGATGACGCATCCGAGGTGGGGGTAGGAGCAGACATTTCGCAGAACCCTTCACCTAGTAAATGGCGTCAATGTGCTTTCTTCTCTAAGAAGCTCTCAACTGCTGAAAAAATGTATGATGAAGGTAATAGAGAGTTGCTAGCCATTAAGTTGGCTTTTGAGGAATGGCATCATTGGTTGGAAGGAGCAATTCATCCCATTGCGATAATTACCGATCACAAAAATCTGGCTTACCTGGATTCGGCTATATCCGCCCTTTATCCCGACCTTGAGGCAGAGGTGTTGGAGGCCCAGGGAGATGCACTGTATTCCTGTCCTCCAGGGAAGTTGTTTGTTCCTTCTGAATTACGGCACAAGGTGTTCGAGGAACATCACCGTATAGTTCTTATAGGACAACCTTGGAACAGATCCATGGTCAATCTCATAGATTCTGGTGGCTGGGGTTGTGTAAATGTCTTGAGGGCTATGTGTCAGCTTGTGAGACTTGTGCACGTGCCAAGGTGACACATGGCCTTCAGGATCTACTTCCATTATCTATCTCGTCCCGACCTTGGACTCATTTATCCATGGACTTTATCACATATTTACCGAATTCCTCAAGAAAAACAGTGATTCTGGTGGTTGTTGATCGCTTCAGCAAGATGTCGCACTTTATAGCATTATCAGGTCTACCTAATGCTAAAACTCTCGCACAAGTGTTTGTCGATAACATCGTGAAGCTACATGGTATTCCCTCTGATGTGGTGTCTGATAGGGGGACTCAGTTTGTTTCCAGATTCTGGAAGGCATTCTGTACTCATCTGTACTCATCTGGGCGTACAATTGTCCTTCTCTTTGGCCTTTCATCCTCAGTTGAACAGACAGACTGAACGCACTAACCAGAATCTGGAGACTTATTTGAGATGCTTTGTCTCAGAGAATCAGGAGGAGTGGTCTTCATTTTTGTCTTTGGCCAAGTTTGCCATAAATAACTGTACGCAGGAGTCCACTGATAAGTCGCTGTTTTTTGGGGCATATGGGTTCCAGCCGCAGTTTGCCATATTTTCTGGTACTGAGACTTCTGGTATACCTGAAGAGGAATGACTTTCCTCTTCTTTGTCATCTATTTGGTGGAATTTTCAAAATAATAATAAAAAAATAAAAAAAGGGTAACAAGTATATACGTATGGCTGACAAGAGACGTATGAGTGGTCCGGACCTGAGAGTGGGTGATTCTGTGTGGCTGTCCACAAGAAACATTAAGTTGAAGGTATCATCTTTTAAGTTGAGTCCAAGGTTTATTGGTCCATATAAGATCTCTGCCATTATTAACCCGGTAGCCTTTGTCTTGAACTTCTGCAGGTTTTAGAAATTCATAATGTTTTCTATAAATCATTGCTGAAGAGATATGTCGAACCTGCTGAACCGTCCTCCTCCCTACCTCTCCTGTCATGGTGGACGGTAATCTTACATTTCAGATCGCCAGGATAGTGGACTCACAAATTCTCCTTAGATCCCTTCAGTATCTCATTTACTGGAAGGGTTACGGTCCAGACGAGAGAATGTGGGTTCCAGCGGCCAACGTTAATGCTAGTCGCCTTGTGAAAGCCCTTCACAAGGCTCATCCGGTTAAGGTCGGTCCTGGGTGTCCGGAGGACACCTGTAGAAGGAGGGGTACTGTCATGTCCCTCCCATGACATAGGTTAGAAGATCTGAGAGACTGGCTGCACGTGAGGTTATTTGACAGTCTCTCTGTTTTCACTTGTTGCAGGGTTGTTTTTAGTAATAACCACACCTCTTGTCTCAGGTGCAGCTCTTGGTCATTACTGCACCTCTATTTTGTCTGGACTCACACTTTATACCATGCGGTTGATATTATCTGCCTGGAGTTGGAAGAGCTGGTGTGTGGTCCTCATCTGAGTTTCTGCTCATCCATTTTCTATTGAAGATAAGGGTACTTCTCTTTGCATTTTGTTGTTCCCATTTGCTTGTTGTTTACTAGGCCTCAGGGAGACTAGGAAGGAACCAGTAGTCTCAGACCCTGTCATTACTCCTAGTGCTATTCAGGTTTACTAAGGCCTAGGTTTCCGGTGAATATTTCCACCTTCAGGGTCTATTCAAGCTGACAGGAGTCAGGGCTAGGTTTAGGGTTCTTATAGGTGGTTACCGGTTCTACTTCCCCAGCCTTGAGGCCTAGTTCCTGGTTATTTTCATTAATTTCAGGCATAGGAAACTCGGACCTTCTGAAGGCTCTGAAGAGTGCCAGAGTGGCAGGGCTTCATAGGAACACAGTGAATATCCCATAAACTACAATGTTAAATCACTACAGTTTAAAATAAGTAAAAAGTAAAAAAAAAAAAAAAATTCTATCAAATCACCCCCTTTTTCCCTTAATAAAAAAAATTAAGCTCACAGGCATCTCTGCATCCCAAAATGCCTGTACTATTAAAATTGAGACATATTTTATGCCATATGGTGAACATCAACATGGAAAAAAAATCTATATAAAAAATCAATATGGCCAATCAAAATGTCCCTTCACTTTTCCCCAAAAAATTTATATAAATTGATTAAAAGGGCATACACTTTTCAATCAAAATGGTATTAGTAAAAGTAATTATGAGTAAAAACTGTAAAAAAAAAAAAAATTAGCCCTTGCACAGTCCCATACATGTAAATATAAAAATGTTATGGAAGTCAGAATACAGTAATGCCAAGAAAAAAAAATATTTCTTCCAAATGCTTTATCTTTTTTTAAGTATTAAAACACAAGAATAACTATAAAATATGGTATAGCTGTAATTGTACTGACCCAGAGAATGAATTAACATGCCTGTGTTAGGCAAGACTGTATAAACAAGACCTAAAAAACTATGGTGGAATTGAATTCATATTTTTTTTCTCCAATTCCATCCCATTTGGAATTTTTTTTCCAGCTCCCCAGCTCCCCACTACATTGTATGCAATATAAAATGCTTCCGTAAGAAATTGCAACCCTAAAAAAAGCCCTCATGAGGTTATGTGAATGGTAAAATACAAACTTTATGGCTCTGGGAAGGCAAGGAATAAAAAACTAGAAAAAATAGAAAGTTGAAAAGTCAGGAAGGGGTAAAAGGATGTTAATGCAAACCAGAAACCCCTTTAAAGGGCATCTTTTAGCAGATTTGTACCTATGAAACTGGTTGACCTGTTGCACGTGCGCTTGACAGCTGAAGGCATCTATTCTGTGTTGGTCCCATATTCATATGTGCCCACATTGCTGAAAAAAATGATGTTTTAATATATTCAAATTAGGCTTTAGGAGCTATGTGGGTGTTACCGTTAAACCATCTACACAAGTCCTATTCTTTTTTTAACCATACAAAAAGTGAATTTTTGGATGTCCATTCACTAAGTCATGACAATAACATGAATAATAGCAACATATATAATAAGGCATCCAGGTACATGGTAGTTAACAGGTGTTATGAGCTTTGTTTGGGGGAAATATTTCAAGTCTTATGCATGTAAATTATTGATTCAAGTGTCACACTTTTGCTCAAACTTACAAGTTTATTCATAAATGGATCAGGTAAGTATATAAGGTGGAACAGACACTCTATCACCTGAAGCTGCAAAGAGGTATTTCTATAGGTAAGTATAGTGTTTGGATATAGTGTACACTGAGACAGTATATCATATGGAAAATATTTATTTATTTCATTTAGAACATCCAATTCATATAGTTGCTCAAATTTGAGCTAAAAGATAGATAAAATGGCAGATAAAAAGGTGGGTATAAAATGGTGTGAGGTGATCAGATGAAAAATGGTGATCAAAAATGATGATCAGAAATCTAACAGGGTCCTGAAAAGGTGCAATAAGGTTCTAAAAAGTAATTCATGCAAGGATGTAATAAAATCTTACAAAGTAATTCATGCAAAAATAGTTCATGCGAAAAAAGCAATTCATGAGAAAATAATAGTTCATGCGAAGATAATAGTTCATGCGAAAAAATTCATTTGGGCCGTTCTATCGGTGTTTGGTCTAGATATAGTTCACCTTGTTAGATGGATGACTCCTTAGTGTCTCTCCCTGGCCTGTTCGGGTGGCATGTCTCCTGGCGGGCGGTGGCTGATGTGCTCTACTTTCGGGTGGTAGATCACGTGACTGCCGGCAGGTCACTTGGTGTCCCACATGACCAGAGTGCGGCCGGAGTTTTCTTAGCGCGCTGTTGGCTGGATATCGCTATTCTTCCAGTCTCTGCTGTATAACCTGATCTGGTGCGATTTTCTTGTGGGGATAATGCTACAGGCTAGATGCGCTTTGAAGCTGAACTGCTTCTTCCTCAGCAGTTCAGACCAAACACATAGGCGTGCGCTGGGGGTGTGCCGGGTGTGCCTGGACACACCCTAATAGTCACCTCCGTGCTCACTGCCCCCCGCTGATTCCCCTGTCTGTTATGCTGGCCGCCGCCACCCGCCGCACTGGGTGGTAGATCACGTGACTGCCGGCAGGTCACTTGGTGTCCCACATGACCAGAGTGCGGCCGGAGTTTTCTTAGTGCGCTGTTGGCTGGATATCGCTATTCTTCCAGTCTCTGCTGTATAACCTGATCTGGTGCGATTTTCTTGTGGGGATAATGCTACAGGCTAGATGCGCTTTGAAGCTGAACTGCTTCTTCCTCAGTGGCTTGGCATTATCCCTGATGCATGCGTCTTTCACACGCCAGGGAGAGACGCTGAGGAGTCATCCAACTAACAAGGTGAACCATATCTAGACCAAACACATAGGCGTGCGCTGGGGGTGTGCCGGGTGTGCCTGGACACACCCTAATAGTCACCTCCGTGCTCACTGCCCCCCGCTGATTCCCCTGTCTGTTATGCTGGCCGCCGCCACCCGCCGCACTGTAAATTAATTTACAATACCTGGCTGTGGATGGGCGGGGGCTAGTATTCACATACGTAGGGGGGTGGAGTCCTGGACCTAGCAGAGGCAGGGAGGGAGCCGTACAGTGCGTGCTGTGCTGCGTAGGCTGACATGACGTCACGCTGCATCTGTGTGCTTCGCGCGCCTGCAAGTTGGTGAGGTGAAGGCTGAGGGACATATGAAAAAAGTATGTACCTTTGTAACCCCCTGTCCCACAGTGCTACGTCTCCTCTGTTGTCCCCTGTATTACCATGATACCCCTCAGTTATATAATATATCTGAGGGGTATCAGGGTAAATTATACAGGGGGCCGTATAACTAGGGGTATCAGGGTACATGAGGGGTAATATAACTGAGGAAGGCTAGGCTACTATCAGACATTATACAGGGGTAATATAACTTATCTCACCCCTCACCCCTGTATTATGTCCCTGATAGCCCTCCTCAGTTATATTACCCCTGTATAATGTACCCTGATAGATAGCCCTTAGTTATATTACCCCCCTGTATAATGTCCCCTGATAGCCCTCCTCTGTTATATTACCCCTGTATAATGTACCCTGATATCCCTCAGTTATATAATATAACTGAGGGGTATCAGGTTAAATTATACAGGATGGGGTAATATGACTAAGGGGTATCAGTGTACATTATTATACAGGGTAATATAACTAGGGGGTATCAAGGGACATTATTATACAGGGGTAATATAACGAAGGGGTATCAGGGGACATTATTATACAGGGGTAACATAACTGAGGAGGTCTATCAGGGGACATTATACAGGGGTAATATAACTTATATTACCCCTGTATAATGTCCTTTATAGCCCTCCTCAGTTATATTACCCCCTGTATAATATCCCCTGATAGCCCTCCTCAGTCATATGTCATCCACAGAGCCCCCATAACAGTGTGTCATCCACAGATCCCCAATAACACTGTGTCATCCACAGATCCCCCATAACACTGCGTCATCCACAGATCCCCCATAACACTGTGTCATCCACAGATCCCCCATAAAAGTGCACCTGCGCACTGAAGAGAGACTGAAAGGAGGGGAAGATCCGCGGAAGCAAGCAGAGGAAGGCACAGCAGATGACTGAACAGCTTCTTTTGTAAGTAAATTATTTTATTATAGTGCTGAAACTGCTTTAAACTCTAAAGAAAAGTTTTGGAGAGTGTTTCTCTCTTTCTCAGGTCTGAAGCAATACCAAGGAAGAAAGGAAAACTCTTGAAAGCTTGTCTTTTAAGTATTAGGATAGTACAATAAAAAGGTATCCCTGCATACCGCAATACTCTCGTATTTATATATACTTATTTTTTTAAAAAAATTCTGTAGTATGATTAAGTGCTGAAAATTATTAGTGCCCCCCCATTTTTGACTGTGGTATCTTATGTGCTCCCCCTATATATTGTTCCTAGGGGCAGAGGCGGAGTCACGCCAACACCCAACACTAGGGTGAGGCCTGGCCTGTGTGTATATATATATATATAAATATATAAAAATATATATATATTGTGGTGTCTCACAGGGTGAAGTAATTGAGGGTATATATGTGTCTCCCAGGTTCTTAGCATATGCTGAAGAAAGTTATTTAGGAAAGGGTTAAAAAAAACTAAGCCTGGGTCCTGATGAGCTGCACCTGGGGAGTTGCTAGATAACTGGGCTGTCAACACACTTGCTCAGAACTTCCTGGGAGTAAGAGAAGCCACATCTCACTGAGGGACCCTGAAGGTCCAGAGCTGCAAGTATCATAGGTTGCTGTTCAGACTAATCCCACTACCTTTTCACCTCTGGAAAGGTGAGCTAAATAACGGACTATCACAATATGTATGTGTGTATATATATATATATATATATATATATATATACCGTACAGACCAAAAGTTTGGACACACCTTCTCATTCAAAGAGTTTCATTTATTTTCATGACTATGAAAATTGTAGATTCACACTGACGGCATCAAAACTATAAATTAACACATGTGGAATTATATACATAACAAATATGTCATATTCTATGTTCTTCAAAGTAGCCACCCTTTGCTTTGATTACTGCTTTGCACACTCTTGGCATTCTCTTGATAAGCTTAAATAGGTAGTCACCTGAAATGGTCTTCCAACAGTCTTGAAGGAGTTCGCAGAGATGCTTAGCACTTGTTGGCCCTTTTGCGGTCCAGCTCACCCCAAACCATCTCGATTGGGTTCAGGTCCGGTGACTGTGGAGGCCAGGTCATCTGGCGCAGCAGCCCATCACTCTCCGTCATGGTCAAATAGCCCTTACACAGCCTGGAGGTGTGTTTGGGGTCATTGTCCTGTTGAAAAATAAATGATGGTCCAACTAAACCAGATGGAATAGCCTGCCACTGCAAGATGCTGTGGTAGCCATGCTGGTTCAGTATGACTTTCAATTTTGAATACATCCCCAACCGTGTCACCAGCAAAGCACCATCGCACCTCCCCCTCCATGCTTCACGGTGGTAACCAAGCATGTAGAGTCCATCCGTTCACCTTTTCTGCGTCGCACAAAGACACTATGGTTGGAACCAAAGATCTCAAATTTGGACTCATCAGACCAAAGCACAGATTTCCACTGGTCTATTGTCCATTCCTTGTGTTCTTTAGCCCAAACAAGTCTCTTCTGCTTGTTGCCTGTCCTTAGCAGTGGTTTCCTAGCAGATATTCTACCATGAAGGCCTGATTCACACAGTCTCCTCTTAACAGTTGTTCTAGATATGTGTCTGCTGCTAGAACTCTGTGTGGCATTGACCTGGTCTCTAATCTGAGCTGCTGTTAACCTGCGATTTCTGAGGCTGGTGACTCGGATGAACGTATCCTCCCCAGCAGAGGTGACCCTTGAACTTTCTTTCCTGGGGCGGTCCGCATGTGAGCCAGTTTCTTTGTAGCGCTTGATGGTTTTTGTGACTGCACTTGGGGACCCTTTCAAAGTTTTCCCAATATTTCGGACTGACTGACCTTAATTTCTTAAAGTAATGATGGACACTTGTTTTTCTTTACTTTTTTCTTGCCATAATACAAATTCTAACAGTCTATTCAGTAGGACTATCAGCTGTGTATCCACCTGACTTCTCCACAATGCAACTGATGGTCCCAACCCCATTTATCAAGAAATCCCACTTATTAAACCTGACAGGGCACATCTGTGAAGTGAAAGCCATTTCAGATGACTACCTTTTGAAGCTCATCAAGAGAATGCCAAGAGTGTGCAAAGCAGTAATCAAAGCAAAATCTGGCTACTTTGAAGAACCTAGAATATGACATTTTCAGTTGTTTCCCACTTTTTTGTTATGTATATAATTCTACATGTGTTAATTCATAGTTTTGATGCCTTAAGTGTGAATCTACAATTTTCATAGTCATGAAAATAAACAAATCTCTTTGAATGAGAAGGTGTGTCCAAACTTTTGGTCTGTACTGTGTATGTGTATATATATATATGTTGGTAAGGCTAAGGTTCAGCCTGCATTTGTGGGAGGGGCTTGAGCCTTCTTAAACCTCAGTGGGCGTTCCGGTTCTTGGTGATCCACTGGTTAGTGTTGGTGTGTCTCCTGGTACCTACGGTCGCCTCTCGCTGAGTTCGTGTCTCCTGGTGGTAAGTATGGGGCTCTTTCGCAGGGCAGAGCTGAGGAGGCGCCCTCCCTCCACCTCATGCGGCCGGTGCGTTCCAGCGTGGAGCGCTCGGGCTTCCGGCCAGCCCCCCCCCCCTCCGCTCGTCTCCCTGGGTTCTTGGTATACGGCGTCAGGGGACGTACCCGGCAGCCGGTCCGACTCACCCGTGCCGGGGGGGGGGGTTAGGTATGGGTGGCTCACAGGTCTGGCCGGCATTCCTGTTCCCGGCATGGCGCACGGGGGCGTGCGTTCCAGGGTGGAGCGCACGCACTTCCGGGGGCCGGTCCTCACCGCTCCACTGGCTTCCGGCATCTGCTTGGTCTACCGGCCCAACGGTGTCTCCCCGATCGTTGGGGGGGGAGGGCCGATTCATCTTACCAAGCGGCGACGCCTCAAGTCCGGCGTAGCAGCCGGTGCACACGGGCGTGCGTTCCAGGCTGGAACACACTCCTCTTCCGTCGCCCACAATGACGTCACCCTCCCCTTCCCTGTCGCCCTGGCTGCATGGTGAGCTTGCGTTCCATGCCGGGCGTGGGATCACGGGCGGCCGGGCCGGACGGGGAGGGGAGGGAGGAGGTGTCAAGAATCAATTGTCAAGAATCAATTGTCCATTAAATAAAACGGTCAGCATGCGCAAAAAAAAAAAAACAACCCCAAGGGGGGAATGACATTAAGGTACGTTCGGGGTAAACCCGCCATAGTCCGCAAAAAAAAAAAAAAAAAATATAAGGAAAATTAAATGGATTCACAGACAAACCCGCCATATAGTAGAAAAAAATAAATAAAAATTTTTGCTGGAAACCCGCCATATAGTAAAAAAAATAAAAAAAAATAAAAAAGGGAGGAAAATTAGTTTATTGGAAGCCCGCCATATAGTTAAAAAAAAAAAAAAGGGAAATTAGATTTACTGAAAAACCCGCCATACAGGAAATTAATTAAGATAAATTATTTTAAATTCGGGGGTCCACGTGGGACCGGTCTGACTCCTTCCCACTTCGGCCATCGGGTCACATCCGAGGGGTCTTGGTTCCCTGGTTCGCCCAGGCCATCATGTTTGTCAGGTCACCAAGTCGTGGTCTGCCGGTTACAGTCGGGTGGCCGGTCACGGTTGGTGGCGCCCCCTCCTTCCCTGGTACGCCCAGGGCTCGGCTCACTCCTGGTACGCCCAGGTCTTCACGTTTCTTTTCTTACATACGGGTTCACGCACCTGTCCTTCGACTGCAGGTCTCCCTAGGCGGCCATCTTCGGCTTCTCCCCTGGGCATTCTTGCTGTCCGTAAATCCGAAGTTCATGGCTTACCACTGCCCTTCGTGGGCCGCTGCTACGCGCAGCCTCTATTTTCAGGGCTACGCTTCTTCTCTCCTGTCAAACCGCCTGGTTCGCCCAGGCGGCTCTCTTCGGTCAGGTGTCCGATCCGATGCGCTCAGATGGTCGCTTGGCCTTAGGGTGAGCCCCAGCCTGGCCAGTTCGCCTGGTTCCGCAGGTTGGGGGACACCCATGGCCTCTGCACTCTCAAATGTTTCGCCTGTTGCTTTATTTACAGGAGTTTTTGTTCCCAGTTCTCCGTTCCTTTTTCGGTCCTGTTCAGGTAAGTTCGTGCTGGCACCACCTCGGTCCCAATCAAATCATAACCACGCATTAATTACCTTCGTCTGTTCGGCTAGGCCAGGTTCGTCGGAACCGTCTTGCGAATTCCGTTACCGGTACGTGTCTCTCTGTCGTGCACCAATTTAATCTCCAAGTACGTCATCACCTTCTTTTTTTTTTCTTTCCTTTTTCTTTTCTCCCTTTATGTTGTCATGCCTTATATTTTTTAGCTGCTCTGCCATGTCTCGAGCCTCGGATATGGAGGACGGCCTTTCCATCTCCGGCTCGATCGCATCAAGCCAAGCGGGTCCCTCGTCCCTTCGGAGCTGGACCATCCCGAAGCTATTGGCCGAGTTAAACCGGAGGGGCATTCCACACCCGGCCACCGCTAGAAAGGCAGAGTTGTATAAACTGCTTATGACCAGCCCTAGCACCACGGCCGTGCAACCGGAGGCATCGGCCATCCAGTTGTCCCTGGTGCAGCTGCAGGCAACCCTGAATTCCCTGGTGGACTTGGTAGCGGACGTTCGGGCTAGAGTCTCGGAGCTTGAAGGCCGGCCACCCGTGGTACCCCCGGCTCCCCTTCCACTGATGACCCCATCTACATCAGGCTGGCTGGCTACAGGTACGCCAAGACCCATTCCACAGGTGTCCCCCTCTCACTTCATCCCTGACAACCTTAAAAGAGACATCCAGGCGGGAAAGATGTCAATTTGGCATCAATCCTCATTGCCGCTCAAGATGTGCCCGAAAACCGGGTCATCAACTGTGGTGATGTGTCGGTGGTCCTTCGGGCCAAGGATTCACGGCTCAACCGCAAGTTGTCCATCCCGGAATTTGTCCTGGCCTTCAGCCTCTTCAGGGAAATCTTTTGCACCGCGCAGCCAGAGAGAAGGGAGGAGCTGGACAGCTATTTGTACCTAGTCACTGACTTGGGGCACAAATACGGTGGGTCGGCCTTCTATGACTACCACCGTTCCTTTGCAGCTAAGGCGGCGGCAGCCCTGGCCCAGTTCCAGTATGTCACCAGCTGGTCCTTGATTGATACCGAGCTTTTCTGCCGTCACTTCGCTGGCCTCAGGGCTCCCAACTGTGCGACATGTCAGTCGATTTTCCACTCCTCTGAATGGTGCCCCAATACCGCGCACCCGTCTCAGGACAGGCCCATCCCGGGGACCTCTGGATCATTTCCTTCCAACCCCTCCACAGACAAGCTCGGCAGACCCATTGTCTACCTGGGGAAGAGCCAGGTCTGCAATAACTTTAATTCAGGGGGGTGCTCTTATGCCAGCTGCCGATCGCTCCATGTCTGCTCCCTGTGCTTCAGGGCCCACCCACGGTCCGCCTGCCCAAAGAAGTCTTCCAAGGGTTCCTGACTAGCGGACATCAACGTGGACCTCTTGGCGGCACTCCTTCGCGACCACCACGATCAGAACTTCGTGGCGTTCTTGTTGGCAGGCTTCCGCAAGGGGTTCCACACAGGGCTCATCGCTCTGCCACAGGTGCCCTGGGAGGGCAAGAATCTGCTGTCCGCCACCCTGGACCCACCGGCAACCAGCGAATTGCTCCAGTCGGAGGTATCCAAGGGATTCCTCATAGGCCCATTCCCATGCATTCCATTTTCCTCATGGCGCATTAACCCCATCGGCCTGGTAGCAAAGAAAAACACCAATAAAAAAAGATTAATTTATGATCTGTCCGCCCCCCATGTGTCCGGTGTTCCAAGCCTCAATTCTCTGATCCCCTCAGAAGAATTTTCCATGCGATATTCCTCAGTGGACGACGCCATCCAGGCAATCCTGTCGCATGGTAGGGGCGCTTGGCTGGCAAAAGTTGACATTGCAGATGCATTTAAACTCCTTCCCATACTGCCGCAGTTATGGCAGTTCTACGGTATTGAGTGGGCCGGCCAGTATTTTTTCGCCAACAGGCTCACGTTTGGATCCAAGAGTAGCCCGTGGTTATTCGACCAGCTGGCCAAGGCGCTACATTGGATCCTGATCCATCACGGGGGCCTCCGGTCGGTCATTCACTACCTTGACGATTTTCTTGTTGTCGAGGATCCACAGAGCGGGTCCGGCATACTTTCCATCCTCCTCGAATTGTTTGCCAGTCTGGCTGTTCCGGTCGCGGAGGCTAAGACTGAGGGTCCGGCCACGAGGGTATCTTTCTTGGGCATCATCCTGGATTCGGTTCTGTTGCAAGCCAGCCTACCAGAGGAGAAACTCGCTCAGTGTCGGGAGGTCATTTCCCATGCGGCAGCCACGGGATGCCTCACTAGAGTCGAGTTGCAGTCTCTTCTGGGGCGCCTCAACTTTGCCTCCAGGATTATGCCCCAGGGGAGAACCTTCGTGTCAAGGCTACTCCAGCTTCTTCCCTCGGCACCCGAACAGGACAGCGTCATCCGTTTGGACGGCCAGGCCATGGCGGACCTGGCTATGTGGGAGCTGTTCCTGTCCCGGTGGAACGGTGTCTCCTTTTTCGTGTCACCTTGGTCTTCCTCCTGCCCGACTATTTTTTCAGACGCAGCGGCATCTTGCGGCTACGCTGCCATTTGGGGTTCCCAGTGGCTAGCAGATCGTTGGCCCAGCGCCATCTTGGAGGAGGCTGAATCCATCCGCACCTCCTCTTTGTTGGAGTTATACCCCATTGTGGCAGCAGCTCAGGCTTGGGGCCACCTCTGGGCCAACTTGCCGGTGATGTTTGTGACAGACAACCAGGCCTTTGTCGACATATTGGCCAAGGGCAGGGCCAAGTCCCCCAAAATCATGGCGCTGTTGCGCCAGCTGGTTTGGCTGGCCCTGTCACACAACTTCCACGTGCATTGTAGCCACATCCCGGGGGAGAAAAATATAGCAGCCGACGCGCTGTCCAGGTTTAATTTCGAACTTTTCTTTCAGGTAATGCCGGAGGCCGAGCCAAGCAGATTTCCCACCCCGCCCTTCAGTTCCCTGACAATGGACTAAGCGTACTCATCGCGTCAGCAAGGGACCTGGCGCAGCAGTCCCTTGCCCCCAACACGGCCAGGAACTACCTTTCAGGCCTAAGAACCTTCCAGGAGTTCTCACGCCTGCACCCGCAGGCTGGCCTGGAAGACATTCCCTACGTCATGGCCTTCATCGCCCATTGTCACCACCAGTTGCACCTCTCCTACAACACCATTAAGTTGTACCTGGCGGGCGTGCAACACCACACCATGCTCCGCAACCCAGGGGGTGGGTCCATTCTTTCTGCGCATGCGGTCAAGGCCACCTTGCGAGGGGTCCAGAAGGGTGGGCCCAATGCCCCGTCCCGCAGGCAGGGCATCACGGGGGAAATGTTCCGGAAATTATCTTCAGCCCTGGATGGTGCTCCTTTTGGGCCCTTTCCCAGCCTGGTCATCAAGGCTGCCATGTACTTAGCTTTTTATGGCTTCCTCAGGCCGGGCGAGTTCACGTGCGGTACGGCGGGACGGTGCAGCCTGCACAGAGAACAGCTGGTGAGGGGGATTAACCATTACGCGCTGAAGATAATTACCACCAAAACCAGTCAAACAGGCCCCCCGGTGGAGGTCCAGTTCTTTCCCACTAGCAATGAATGGTGCCCGATACAGGTATTTGACCGGCTCATCCTCGCCCTCCGGGAGGCACCACCTCACAGCCCTCTGCTACCCCATCTGAAGGGAGCTCTCACCATGGCGCAATTCGTCAGCCACATCCGCACGGTGGCGGCTGGCTTGGGATTGGACTCAGGAGCGATATCCGGTCATTCCTTCCGCATTGGTGCCGCCTCCACGGCTTCCCGGCGGGGGGTCCCCACCCATGTCATCCGGAAAATGGGGAGATGGCGTTCGTCTTGCTTCGCCAGATACATACCTAACCCGCAGGTGGAGATTTCGCAGGCATTTCGGTCTTTGGTGTTATAAGGTAATAAAGTCTTACACCTTAACTATTGTTGTCATTTTTGCCCCCTTTTAGGCTACTCTCATACCCGGCTCCAGGCACACCCCAGCCGGTTTAGGTTCCAGGCACTCTGCCCTAGTCTCGTATTTAGCCTCGACCACAAGTTGGTAAGGCTGAGGTTCAGCCTGCATTTGTGGGAGGGGCTTGAGCCTTCTTAAACCCCCACTTACCTCATCACAGTGGGCGTTCCGGTTCTTGGTCCCACCCACCCATTCCCTTCATTTCAAGGGTCTTCCTTGGGGTAGCCCCCTTTTAGGCTACTCTCATACCCGGCTCCAGGCACACCCCAGCCGGTTTAGGTTCCAGGCAGGCACTCTGCCCTAGTCTCGTATTTAGCCTCGACCACAAATATATATATATATATATATATATATATATACACACGTGCGTGGGACGTGTGTGTTTGTGCTTTAGGGTGCACACCCTAATGCAATAGGCTGCGCACGCCTATGACCCAACACTGATAGAACGGCTCCCCTCTCCCCACTAACTGACACCGGTTGGTATATCTATTATTTTTTTGAATATATTTTTTCAAGTATACAATTTTTTCGCATGAATATTTTCGAATTTTGTTTTTTGAATGAATTTTTTCACATGAAGTATTATCTTCACATGAACTATTATTTTTGCATGAAATACTATTTTTGCATGAATTACTTTTTAAGATTTTACTACATCCTTGCATGAACAACTTTTTAGGACCCTATTGCACCTTTTCAAGACCCTCTTATATTTCTGATCATCATTTTTGATCACCATTTTTTATCTGATCACCTCACACCATTTAATACCCACCTTTTTATCTACCATTTATCTATCTTTTAGCTCAAATTTGAGCAACTATATGAATTGGATGTTCTAAATGAAATAAATAAATATTTTCCATACGATATACTGTCTCAGTGTACACTATATCCAAACACTATACTTACCTATAGAAATACTTCTTCGCAGCTTCAGGTGATAGAGTGCCTGTTCCACCTTATATACTTACCTGATCTATTTCCTTAAAGGACCGTGGGGCAGTCCTGACACAAGAACACCTAAGTCCACTAGTTGTGTAGGGTGAGCCACCATCTACTATATTTGCTCCCATATTCATAAATGGGACTTTACTGTATAAAGGCTTGTATTGATGCTTTTTCTATTACTGATAAATAGAGTTGAGCGAACACCTGGATGTTCGGGTTCGAGAAGTTCGGCCGAACATCCCGGAAATGTTCGGGTTCGGGATCCGAACCCGATCCGAACTTCGTCCCGAACCCGAACCCCATTAAAGTCAATGGGGACCTGAACTTTTCGGCACTAAAACGGCTGTAAAACAGCCCAGGAAAGGGCTAGAGGGCTGCAAAAGGCAGCAACATGTAGGTAAATCCCCTGCAAACAAATGTGGATAGGGAAATTAATTAAAATAAAAATTAAATAAATAAAAATTAACCAAAATCAATTGGAGAGAGGTTCCATAGCAGAGAATCTGGCTTCCCGTCACCCACCACTGGAACAGTCCATTCTCAGATATTTAGGCCCCGGCACCCAGGCAGAGGAGAGAGGTCCCGTAACAGAGAATCTGTCTTCATGTCAGCAGAGAATTAGTCTGCATGTCATAGCAGAGAATGAGGCTTCACGTCAGCCACCACTGCAACAGTCCATTGGCATATATTTAGGCCTAGCACACAGGCAGAGGAGAGAGGTCCCGTAACAGAGAATCTGGCTTCATGTCAGCAGAGAATCAGTCTGCATGTCATAGCAGAGAATGAGGCTTCACGTCAGCCACCACTGCAACAGTCCATTGGCATATATTTAGGCCCAGCACACACACAGGCAGAGGAGAGAGGTCCCGTAACAGAGAATCTGTCTTCATGTCAGCAGAGAATTAGTCTGCATGTCATAGCAGAGAATGAGGCTTCACGTCACCCACCACTGCAACAGTCCATTGGCATATATTTAGGCCTAGCACACAGGCAGAGCAGAGAGGTCCCGTAACAGAGAATCTGGCTTCATGTACAGCAGAGAATCAGTCTGCATGTCATAGCAGAGAATGAGGCTTCACGTCACCCACCACTGCAACAGTCCATTGGCATATATTTAGGCCTAGCACACAGGCAGAGGAGAGAGGTCCCGTAACAGAGAATCTGTCTTCATGTCAGCAGAGAATCAGTCTGCATGTCATAGCAGAGAATGAGGCTTCACGTCAGCCACCACTGCAACAGTCCATTGGCATATATTTAGGCCCAGCACCCAGGCAGAGGAGGGAGGTCCCGTAACAGAGAATCTGTCTTCATGTCAGCAGAGAATTAGTCTGCATGTCATAGCAGAGAATGAGGCTTCACGTCAGCCACCACTGCAACAGTCCATTGGCATATATTTAGGCCCAGCACACACACAGGCAGAGGAGAGAGGTCCCGTAACAGAGAATCTGGCTTCATGTCAGCAGAGAATCAGTCTGCATGTCATAGCAGAGAATGAGGCTTCACGTCAGCCACCACTGCAACAGTCCATTGGCATATATTTAGGCCCAGCACACACACAGGCAGAGGAGAGAGGTCCCGTAACAGAGAATCTGGCTTCATGTCAGCAGAGAATCAGTCTGCATGTCATAGCAGAGAATGAGGCTTCACGTCAGCCACCACTGCAACAGTCCATTGGCATATATTTAGGCCCAGCACCCAGGCAGAGGAGGGAGGTCCCGTAACAGAGAATCTGTCTTCATGTCAGCAGAGAATTAGTCTGCATGTCATAGCAGAGAATGAGGCTTCACGTCAGCCACCACTGCAACAGTCCATTGGCATATATTTAGGCCCAGCACACACACAGGCAGAGGAGAGAGGTCCCGTAACAGAGAATCTGGCTTCATGTCAGCAGAGAATCAGTCTGCATGTCATAGCAGAGAATGAGGCTTCACGTCAGCCACCACTGCAACAGTCCATTGGCATATATTTAGGCCCAGCACACACACAGGCAGAGGAGAGAGGTCCCGTAACAGAGAATCTGGCTTCATGTCAGCAGAGAATCAGTCTGCATGTCATAGCAGAGAATGAGGCTTCACGTCAGCCACCACTGCAACAGTCCATTGGCATATATTTAGGCCCAGCACACACACAGGCAGAGGAGAGAGGTCCCGTAACAGAGAATCTGGCTTCATGTCAGCAGAGAATCAGTCTGCATGTCATAGCAGAGAATGAGGCTTCACGTCAGCCACCACTGCAACAGTCCATTGGCATATATTTAGGCCCAGCACACACACAGGCAGAGGAGAGAGGTCCCGTAACAGAGAATCTGTCTTCATGTCAGCAGAGAATTAGTCTGCATGTCATAGCAGAGAATGAGGCTTCACGTCACCCACCACTGCAACAGTCCATTGGCATATATTTAGGCCTAGCACACAGGCAGAGCAGAGAGGTCCCGTAACAGACAATCTGGCTTCATGACAGCAGAGAATCAGTCTGCATGTCATAGCAGAGAATGAGGCTTCACGTCACCCACCACTGCAACAGTCCATTGGCATATATTTAGGCCTAGCACACAGGCAGAGCAGAGAGGTCCCGTAACAGACAATCTGGCTTCATGTCAGCAGAGAATCAGTCTGCATGTCATAGCAGAGAATGAGGCTTCACGTCACCCACCACTGCAACAGTCCATTGGCATATATTTAGGCCTAGCACACAGGCAGAGCAGAGAGGTCCCGTAACAGACAATCTGGCTTCATGACAGCAGAGAATCAGTCTGCATGTCATAGCAGAGAATGAGGCTTCACGTCACCCACCACTGCAACAGTCCATTGGCATATATTTAGGCCTAGCACACAGGCAGAGCAGAGAGGTCCCGTAACAGACAATCTGGCTTCATGTCAGCAGAGAATCAGTCTGCATGTCATAGCAGAGAATGAGGCTTCACGTCACCCACCACTGCAACAGTCCATTGGCATATATTTAGGCCTAGCACACAGGCAGAGCAGAGAGGTCCCGTAACAGACAATCTGGCTTCATGACAGCAGAGAATCAGTCTGCATGTCATAGCAGAGAATGAGGCTTCACGTCACCCACCACTGCAACAGTCCATTGGCATATATTTAGGCCTAGCACACAGGCAGAGCAGAGAGGTCCCGTAACAGACAATCTGGCTTCATGTCAGCAGAGAATCAGTCTGCATGTCATAGCAGAGAATGAGGCTTCACGTCACCCACCACTGCAACAGTCCATTGGCATATATTTAGGCCTAGCACACAGGCAGAGCAGAGAGGTCCCGTAACAGACGATCTGGCTTCATGTCAGCAGAGAATCAGTCTGCATGTCATAGCAGAGAATCAGGCTTCACGTCAGCCACCACTGCAACAGTCCATTGTCATAAATTTAGGCCCAGCACCCAGGCAGAGGAGAGAGGTCCCGTAACAGACAATCTGGCTTCATGTCAGCAGAGAATTAGTCTGCATGTCATAGCAGAGAATCAGGCTTCATGTCAGCCACCACTGCAACAGTCCATTGGCATATATTTAGGCCTAGCACACAGGCAGAGGAGAGGTTCATTCAACTTTGGGTAGCATCGCAATATAATGGTAAAATGAAAATAAAAATAGGATTGAATGAGGAAGTGCCCTGGAGTCCAATAATATATGGTTATGGGGAGGTAGTTAATGTCTAATCTGGACAAGGGACGGACAGGTCCTGTGGGATCCATGCCTGGTTCATTTTTATGAACGTCAGCTTGTCCACATTGGCTGTAGACAGGCGGCTGCGTTTGTCTGTAATGACGCCCCCTGCCGTGCTGAATACACGTTCAGACAAAACGCTGGCTGCCGGGCAGGCCAGCACCTCCAAGGCATAAAAGGCTAGCTCTGGCCACGTGGACAATTTAGAGACCCAGAAGTTGAATGGGGCCGAACCATCAGTCAGTACGTGGAGGGGTGTGCACACGTACTGTTCCACCATGTTAGTGAAATGTTGCCTCCTGCTAACACGTTGCGTATCAGGTGGTGGTGCAGTTAGCTGTGGCGTGTTGACAAAAGTTTTCCACATCTCTGCCATGCTAACCCTGCCCTCAGAGGAGCTGGCCGTGACACAGCTGCCTTGGCGACCTCTTGCTCCTCCTCTGCCTTGGCCTTGGGCTTCCACTTGTTCCCCTGTGACATTTGGGAATGCTCTCAGTAGCGCGTCTACCAACGTGCGCTTGTACTCGCGCATCTTCCTATCACGCTCCAGTGCAGGAAGTAAGGTGGGCACATTGTCTTTGTAGCGTGGATCCAGCAGGGTGGCAACCCAGTAGTCCGCACAGGTTAAAATGTGGGCAACTCTGCTGTCGTTGCGCAGGCACTGCAGCATGTAGTCGCTCATGTGTGCCAGGCTGCCCAGGGGTAAGGACAAGCTGTCCTCTGTGGGAGGCGTATCGTCATCGTCCTGCCTTTCCCCCCAGCCACGCACCAGTGATGGACCCGAGCTGCGTTGGGTGCCACCCCGCTGTGACCATGCTTCATCCTCATCCTCCTCCACCTCCTCCTCATCCTCGTCCTCCTCGTCCTCCAGTAGTGGGCCCTGGCTGGCCACATTTGTACCTGGCCTCTGCTGTTGCAAAAAACCTCCCTCTGAGTCACTTCGAAGAGACTGGCCTGAAAGTGCTAAAAATGACCCCTCTTCCTCATCCTCCTCCTCCTCCTCCTGGGCCACCTCCTGTTCCATCATCGCCCTAAGTGTTTTCTCAAGGAGACATAGAAGTGGTATTGTAACGCTGATAACGGTGTCATCGCCACTGGCCATGTTGGTGGAGTACTCGAAACAGCGCAACAGGGCACACAGGTCTCGCATGGAGGCCCAGTCATTGGTGGTGAAGTGGTGCTGTTCTGTAGTGCGACTGACCCGTGCGTGCTGCAGCTGAAACTCCACTATGGCCTGCTGCTGCTCGCACAGTCTGTCCAGCATGTGCAAGGTGGAGTTCCACCTGGTGGGCACGTCGCATATGAGGCGGTGAGCGGGAAGGCCGAAGTTACGCTGTAGCGCAGACAGGCGAGCAGCGGCAGGATGTGAACGCCGGAAGCGCGAACAGACGGCCCGCACTTTATGCAGCAGCTCTGACATGTCGGGGTAGTTGTGAATGAACTTCTGCACCACCAAATTCAGCACATGCGCCAAGCAAGGGATGTGCGTCAAATTGGCTAGTCCCAGAGCTGCAACGAGATTTCGCCCATTATCACACACCACCAGGCCGGGCTTGAGGCTCACCGGCAGCAACCACTCGTCGGTCTGTTGTTCAATACCCCGCCACAACTCCTGTGCGGTGTGGGGCCTGTCCCCCAAACATATGAGTTTCAGAATGGCCTGCTGACGTTTACCCCGGGCTGTGCTGAAGTTGGTGGTGAAGGTGTGTGGCTGACTGGATGAGCAGGTGGAAGAAGAGGAGGAGGAAGCCGAGAAGGAGGAGGTGGCAACAGGAGGCAAAGAATGTTGCCCTGCGATCCTTGGCGGCGGCAGGACGTGCGCCAAACAGCTCTCCGCCTGGGGCCCAGCTGCCACTACATTTACCCAGTGTGCAGTTAGGGAGATATAGCGTCCCTGGCCGTGCTTACTGGTCCACGTATCTGTGGTTAGGTGGACCTTGCTACAGATGGCGTTGCGCAGTGCACACTTGATTTTATCGGATACTTGGTTGTGCAGGGAAGGCACGGCTCTCTTGGAGAAGTAGTGCCGGCTGGGAACAACATACTGTGGGACAGCAAGCGACATGAGCTGTTTGAAGCTGTCTGTGTCCACCAGCCTAAATGACAGCATTTCATAGGCCAGTAGTTTAGAAATGCTGGCATTCAGGGCCAGGGATCGAGGGTGGCTAGGTGGGAATTTACGCTTTCTATCAAATGTTTGTGAGATGGAGAGCTGAACGCTGGCGTGTGACATGGTTGAGACGCTTGGTGACGGAGGTGGTGGTGGTGGTGTTGGTGGTACATCCCCTGTTTGCTGGGCGGCAGGTGCCAACGTTCCTCCAGAGGCGGAGGAAGAGGCCGAGGCGGCAGCAGCAGAATAGGCCGAGGCGGCAGCAGCAGAAGAGGTAGCAGGGGGAGCCTGAGTGACTTCCTTGGTTTTAAGGTGTTTACTCCACTGCAGTTCATGCTTTGCATGCAGGTGCCTGGTCATGCAGGTTGTGCTCAGGTTCAGAACGTTAATGCCTCGCTTCAGGCTCTGATGGCACAGCGTGCAAACCACTCGGGTCTTGTCGTCAGCACATTGTTTGAAGAAGTGCCATGCCAGGGAACTCCTTGAAGCTGCCTTTGGGGTGCTCGGTCCCAGATGGCGGCGGTCAGTAGCAGGCGGAGTCTCTTGGCGGCGGGTGTTCTGCTTTTGCCCACTGCTCCCTCTTTTGCTACGCTGTTGGCTCGGTCTCACCACTGCCTCTTCCTCCGAACTGTGAAAGTCAGTGGCACGACCTTCATTCCATGTGGGGTCTAGGACCTCATCGTCCCCTGCATCGTCTTCCACCCAGTCTTGATCCCTGACCTCCTGTTCAGTCTGCACACTGCAGAAAGACGCAGCAGTTGGCACCTGTGTTTCGTCATCATCAGAGACATGCTGAGGTGGTATTCCCATGTCCTCATCATCAGGAAACATAAGTGGTTGTGCGTCAGTGCATTCTATGTCTTTCACCGCTGGGGAAGGGCTAGGTGGATGCCCTTGGGAAACCCTGCCAGCGGAGTCTTCAAACAGCATAAGAGACTGCTGCATAACTTGAGGCTGAGACAGTTTCCCTGGTATGCATGGGGGTGATGTGACAGACTGATGGGGTTGGTTTTCAGGCGCCATCTGTGCGCTTTCTGCAGAAGACTGGGTGGGAGATAATGTGAACGTGCTGGATCCACTGTCGGCCACCCAATTGACTAATGCCTGTACCTGCTCAGGCCTTACCATCCTTAGAACGGCATTGGGCCCCACCATATATCGCTGTAAATTCTGGCGGCTACTGGGACCTGAGGTAGTTGGTACACTAGGACGTGTGGATGTGGCAGAACGGCCACGTCCTCTCCCAGCACCAGAGGGTCCACTAACACCACCACGACCATGTCCACGTCCGCGTCCCTTACTAGATGTTTTTCTCATTGTTATGGTTCACCACAACAACAAATATATTATTTGGCCCAATGTATTGTATTCAAATTCAGCGGGATATAAATTTGAGGCCTAGTATTTAGGCGCTGGGTGACCGGTATGGATTTAGTGACAGAATTAGACTTGGAAATGCACAGAAGCGTGTGTGTGAAGTTATTCTGAATGACCCAATGTGCACCTTGAATATTATATACCCTTTTTGGGATAGATTTCAAATAGCTCTGATATAGCAGGAACCACTAAATTATGAAATTGCTAAATTGGGAATTGTACTTCAACCCAGAACAAAAAATGTGCTTTGACGGGCACTAAATAACTTTCCCAGCTACAACAGTACAGCGGTAACGAGAGATTTAGAGGGATTTAAATTTGAGGCCTAGTATTTAGGCGCTGGGTGACAGGTATGGGTTTAGTGACAGAATTAGACTTGGAAATACACAGTAGCGGGTGTGTGTGAAGTTATTCTGAATGACCCAATGTGCACCTTCAATATTATATACCCTTTTTGGGATAGATTTCAAATAGCTCTGATATAGCAGGAACCACTAAATTATGAAATTGCTAAATTGGGAATTGTACTTCAACCCAGAACAAAAAATGTGCTTTGACGGACACTAAATATCTTGCCCAGCAACAACAGTACAGCGGTGGGTAACGAGAGATTTAGAGGGATTTAAATTTGAGGCCTAGTATTTAGGCGCTGGGTCACCGGTATGGATTTAGTGACAGAATTAGACTTGGAAATGCACAGAAGCGTGTGTGTGAAGTTATTCTGAATGACCCTATGTGCACCTTCAATATTATATACCCTTTTAGGGATAGATTTCAAATAGCTCTGATATAGCAGAAACCACTAAATTATGAAATTGCTAAATTGGGAATTGTACTTCAACCCAGAACAAAAAATGTGCTTTGACGGACACTAAATATCTTGCCCAGCAACAACAGTACAGCGGTGGGTAACGAGAGATTTAGAGGGATTTAAATTTGAGGCCTAGTATTTAGGCGCTGGGTGACAGGTATGGGTTTAGTGACAGAATTAGACTTGGAAATACACAGTAGCGGGTGTGTGTGAAGTTATTCTGAATGACCCAATGTGCACCTTCAATATTATATACCCTTTTTGGGATAGATTTCAAATAGCTCTGATATAGCAGGAACCACTAAATTATGAAATTGCTAAATTGGGAATTGTACTTCAACCCAGAACAAAAAATGTGCTTTGACGGACACTAAATATCTTGCCCAGCAACAACAGTACAGCGGTGGGTAACGAGAGATTTAGAGGGATTTAAATTTGAGGCCTAGTATTTAGGCGCTGGGTCACCGGTATGGATTTAGTGACAGAATTAGACTTGGAAATGCACAGAAGCGTGTGTGTGAAGTTATTCTGAATGACCCTATGTGCACCTTCAATATTATATACCCTTTTAGGGATAGATTTCAAATAGCTCTGATATAGCAGAAACCACTAAATTATGAAATTGCTAAATTGGGAATTGTACTTCAACCCAGAACAAAAAATGTGCTTTGACGGACACTAAATATCTTGCCCAGCAACAACAGTACAGCGGTGGGTAACGAGAGATTTAGAGGGATTTAAATTTGAGGCCTAGTATTTAGGCGCTGGGTCACCGGTATGGATTTAGTGACAGAATTAGACTTGGAAATGCACAGAAGCGTGTGTGTGAAGTTATTCTGAATGACCCTATGTGCACCTTCAATATTATATACCCTTTTAGGGATAGATTTCAAATAGCTCTGATATAGCAGAAACCACTAAATTATGAAATTGCTAAATTGGGAATTGTACTTCAACCCAGAACAAAAAATGTGCTTTGACGGACACTAAATATCTTGCCCAGCAACAACAGTACAGCGGTGGGTAACGAGAGATTTAGAGGGATTTAAATTTGAGGCCTAGTATTTAGGCGCTGGGTGACAGGTATGGGTTTAGTGACAGAATTAGACTTGGAAATACACAGTAGCGGGTGTGTGTGAAGTTATTCTGAATGACCCAATGTGCACCTTCAATATTATATACCCTTTTTGGGATAGATTTCAAATAGCTCTGATATAGCAGGAACCACTAAATTATGAAATTGCTAAATTGGGAATTGTACTTCAACCCAGAACAAAAAATGTGCTTTGACGGACACTAAATATCTTGCCCAGCAACAACAGTACAGCGGTGGGTAACGAGAGATTTAGAGGGATTTAAATTTGAGGCCTAGTATTTAGGCGCTGGGTCACCGGTATGGATTTAGTGACAGAATTAGACTTGGAAATGCACAGAAGCGTGTGTGTGAAGTTATTCTGAATGACCCTATGTGCACCTTCAATATTATATACCCTTTTAGGGATAGATTTCAAATAGCTCTGATATAGCAGAAACCACTAAATTATGAAATTGCTAAATTGGGAATTGTACTTCAACCCAGAACAAAAAATGTGCTTTGACGGACACTAAATATCTTGCCCAGCAACAACAGTACAGCGGTGGGTAACGAGAGATTTAGAGGGATTTAAATTTGAGGCCTAGTATTTAGGCGCTGGGTCACCGGTATGGATTTAGTGACAGAATTAGACTTGGAAATGCACAGAAGCGTGTGTGTGAAGTTATTCTGAATGACCCTATGTGCACCTTCAATATTATATACCCTTTTAGGGATAGATTTCAAATAGCTCTGATATAGCAGAAACCACTAAATTATGAAATTGCTAAATTGGGAATTGTACTTCAACCCAGAACAAAAAATGTGCTTTGACGGACACTAAATATCTTGCCCAGCAACAACAGTACAGCGGTGGGTAACGAGAGATTTAGAGGGATTTAAATTTGAGGCCTAGTATTTAGGCGCTGGGTCACCGGTATGGATTTAGTGACAGAATTAGACTTGGAAATGCACAGAAGCGTGTGTGTGAAGTTATTCTGAATGACCCTATGTGCACCTTCAATATTATATACCCTTTTAGGGATAGATTTCAAATAGCTCTGATATAGCAGAAACCACTAAATTATGAAATTGCTAAATTGGGAATTGTACTTCAACCCAGAACAAAAAATGTGCTTTGACGGACACTAAATATCTTGCCCAGCAACAACAGTACAGTGGTGGGTAACGAGAGATTTAGAGGGATTTAAATTTGAGGCCTAGTATTTAGGCGCTGGGTCACCGGTATGGATTTAGTGACAGAATTAGACTTGGAAATGCACAGAAGCGTGTGTGTGAAGTTATTCTGAATGACCCTATGTGCACCTTCAATATTATATACCCTTTTAGGGATAGATTTCAAATAGCTCTGATATAGCAGAAACCACTAAATTATGAAATTGCTAAATTGGGAATTGTACTTCAACCCAGAACAAAAAATGTGCTTTGACGGACACTAAATATCTTGCCCAGCAACAACAGTACAGCGGTGGGTAACGAGAGATTTAGAGGGATTTAAATTTGAGGCCTAGTATTTAGGCGCTGGGTGACAGGTATGGGTTTAGTGACAGAATTAGACTTGGAAATACACAGTAGCGGGTGTGTGTGAAGTTATTCTGAATGACCCAATGTGCACCTTCAATATTATATACCCTTTTTGGGATAGATTTCAAATAGCTCTGATATAGCAGGAACCACTAAATTATGAAATTGCTAAATTGGGAATTGTATTTCAACCCAGAACAAGAAATGTGCTTGAACGGACACTAAATAACTCGCCCAGCTACAGCACTAGGGACAGATTTAGCTGGATATAAATTTGAGGCCTAGTATTTAGGCGCTGGGTGACCGGTATGGATTTAGTGACAGAATTAGACTGGGATATGGCCAAAAAATGAACAGACTATTGCTGGTTAAATGCACTTGGTGTGACAGCTTCACCCTGATGTAGGCTTTAGCCAAAAAACAACCACACCATTGAGGGTTAAATGCACTTGGTGACAGGCGCAGCTTGCCCCTGATTTTGTATATGGCCAAAAAATGAACAGACTATTGCTGGTTAAATGCACTTGGTGTGACAGCTTCACCCTGATGTAGGCTTTAGCCAAAAAACAACCACACCATTGAGGGTTAAATGCACTTGGTGACAGGCGCAGCTTGCCCCTGATTTTGTATATGGCCAAAAAATGAACAGACTATTGCTGGTTAAATGCACTTGGTGTGACAGCTTCACCGTGATGTAGGCTTTAGCCAAAAAACAACCACACCATTGAGGGTTAAATGCACTTGGTGACAGGCGCAGCTTGCCCCTGATTTTGTATATGGCCAAAAAATGAACAGACTATTGCTGGTTAAATGCACTTGGTGTGACAGCTTCACCCTGATGTAGGCTTTAGCCAAAAAACAACCACACCATTGAGGGTTAAATGCACTTGGTCGCAGCTTGTGCTGGCGCACCACAAGACACAAAATGGCCGCCGATCACCCCAGAAAAATGAGACTGACAAACGGTCTGTGCAGCCTAAAAACAGTGAGCAATTGAGGATCAGCAGCTCAATGATCCACAGCTGCAGATCGATCAGTTAATCAAGTCCTTTGGAGGAGTTAATCTGCCTAATCTCGCCCTACTGTCGCAGCCGCAACCTCTCCCTACGCTAATCAGAGCAGAGTGACGGGCGGCGCTATGTGACTCCAGCTTAAATAGAGGCTGGGTCACATGGTGCTCTGGCCAATCACAGCCATGCCAATAGTAGGCATGGCTGTGATGGCCTCTTGGGGCAAGTAGTATGACGCTTGTTGATTGGCTGCTTTGCAGCCTTTCAAAAAGCGCCAAGAAAGCGTCACAAAAGCGCGAAGAAAGCGACGAACACCGAACCCGAACCCGGACTTTTACGAAAATGTCCGGGTTCGGGTCCGTGTCACGGACACCCCAAAATTCGGTACGAACCCGAACTATACAGTTCGAGTTCGCTCATCCCTACTGATAAATCAACAGAGTTGTGAGACTAATGATTGTAAGAGCTGCATATCGACAAATGCATTGTGTTTAAATGCCATACTTTGTTTAGGGTATGTAATAGTGTATAGTAGAGAACAAGGTTAAAGCTGTTATTGTGAATACAGTTTATAGGTTATATACTTCAATTGTTACAGCTTATGCTTCTTCTAAATTGGTACATGAAAAAGCAATACAACTGATGTTTTAAAAATAAAATCAATCTTCTATACTAGAACAGCAATGTGTAATCTGTTTGAGGCTTGCCTTTTAACATTTCTTAAAAAAAAATAAAAAAAAATCCAGTATCTTCCTTACAAGCATTTTGTTATGTTGTGCCATAAATCAGGAAAAAGCTATCAGCTGATAAAAAGTATAAATAACCTGAACCTTCGTAAGTTACTGCTCAGAGGTACAGTAGTAACTGTACTGATCACAGCCGCTATTTGCCTACCCTGGAATTGGATCTGTATGTCCTGTCTTTAATCAGGTGATATTGACTTGCTTCATTTGTCTATAATCAGCTCATTGCAGAGAAGGACACACCAATAAAAATCAGATTGTGAAGTCTGTATTTTACTGTATCACCTGTGAAATGAACTGCAAAACGCTGTACATTACTTTTAGAAATGAGAGAATTTTTCAAAAATTCGCTTCGCCTGATTTTTTTGAAAAAGTTTGGTTGGATCCGAATATATTCGTTGCAAATTTAATTTAAAATGGTTATTTCCTGGCTCCAGAGAGCCTTTATAGTGGTGTAGAACACTTTGCCTTGCAGTAACACGCATAGGAAGTCTGCTTTGGTAGTGATGTAATACTATGAGTCCGTATGACATACAGATGACAGGCGTCACTCTTAGAATCACTGCACACTTCACTTATTTGGGTAGTCACGGGGCCAAAACTGACCAAATAACTCAAGTATGAACTCAGCCTGACAGGACGGTGTTAGTACCAAGAAGTGCACTCCTTTTACACCGTCGTCAGTTAATTCGACATAGATGTTTACAGAACCTGTTCTACTAAATGCTTTTACAAGTAGAGCCCCCCCAACATAGTGGAAAGGGTCTCAGCAGTAAGTTTGTGTTGACATCACTGATAGTGTTGAGTGAACATGCTTGGCCAAACTGCTGTTGGGCTCAAATATCGCTATGCTCGGCACATCCGAGTGCTCAGCCGAATACTGCGGGTGCTCGAGTACAATTTAATACAATGAAAGTTAATGGGAGACCCAAGCATCAAACCAGGCACTGAATGCTCTGAAGATGAGAGGGTGTCTGGTTCAGAGCCTATAATACGGGAATCAGCGGAGCGGGGGGGGGGGGGGGGGTCGGGCAAGGAATAGAGATGGGAAGTTCAGATCTTTCAGATCAATCGGTTCATTTGAATCAGCTCATTCAAATGAACCGATTCATGAATCGGATCTTCGGTTCACTTGCTGATTCTACTGACTGAAAAGCTTAGGTGGTGTGCATGCGCGGATGCTTCGATTCACTTGCTGACTCGCTGAGTCGGCTCTTGGTACATTGTCTGAGCTCTGACTGAGTGAGTCAGGAATGAAGGGAAGTGGACAGGAGGACTCAGGAGCTGTGTGCTGTGCATTGTTGTCTGTTGTGCATGCAATGCATTGTCCCCCACAGTGACAGCAGTACAACCAAGTGAAGTGAATGCACAGGGAAAACTGTGTGTGCTAAGTTGATAACAGTAACACTGGCTCATAATAAAATAGTCCCCACAGACATCACTCAGGAAAATAACTAGCGTGCAATTTGTGCACGATTTTCTAATAAACCTGAAGAGAGATTGTCACCCTGTCGGATCCGTCCTGCCGCCGCTCCGTCCCCTTTGACTATAATGGGGATGGGGGTGGAGCTCCGGCGCAGTACGTCAGTTCGCGGTGAGAGGCCGCTGGACTAAAAAGTTGGACATGCAGTACTTTTAGTCCTGCGGCCTTTCGCCATGCACTGCCGTGCTGCGCCGGAGCTCCACCCCCATCCCCATTATAGTCAATGGGGACGGAGCAGCGGTACGGCGAAATAACGGCAGGACGGATCCGACAGGGTGAACAGCCTGTCGGATCCGTCCTGCCGCTAGTGTGAAAGTAGCCTTACAATCTCATGGCTTCTGAGCAACAGATCGCGTGGTCTTCACAGTCATCTGTCACTTCTTCTCTTATCGCTCTGCTCCTGTCCCTTAATCTTATCATTGCTGCAACAAAAGCATCAGCCTCAGTGTAAACTGTTCTAGAGTCTGACTCACGGTTCTTTTAACTCAAAGAATCGAATGAGTCTCTAAGTCGGATCTTTAGATTCTTTTAACCTGTGACTCATTTGATTCTTAGACTCCGTGTACTGTGTGTGATTCAGACTCAGAGCTGCTAGAGCTTGCCAGTTGCCTCAGCTCTGATTGGTTGGTGGGTGGGGAGGGGAGGGGCTGGCAGAAGCAGCTTCCACTCTAGGATCAGATTACACTCCTTCCGAGTCCCTCCCCTCCCTGCTGCCAGCGGCTCTGCTATTGTGTGCTGTGACTCACTGACTCAGCTCTGATTGGTTGGTGGGCGGGGAGGGGAGGGGCTGGCAGAAGCAGCTTCCACTCTAGGATCAGATTACACCCCTCCCTATACTGTGTGTGACTCAGAGCTGCTAGTGATTGCCTTGCCTCAGCTCTGAATGGTTGGTGGGTGGGGAGGGGAGGGGCTGGCAGAAGCAGCTTCCACTCTAGGATCAGATTACACTCCTCCCGAGTCCCTCCCCTCCCTGCTGCCAGCGGCTCTGCTATTGTGTGCTAGGTCAGACTGAGCTGTGCTCAACAAAGGTTCGCCAACAAAAAAGGAGAAATTTGTACTGTCCGGATCCGGGATAACCGGACGGTAATTCTGCCTCCAAATTCCCAGATCATCCTGTGGTGCCGTGCCGTGTTAGGGGTCCAGGGCCAGGACTATTAAGCCCTAGTGGAACGAATTCTAATTGAGAATCATCCCTTCGTACGGACAGCCAAGAGCATGGTGACCGTGTCTCAAGGTAAAGTGCCTATCAGTTTAATTAACTTTGGTGATCATCCCGTTACTCTTTTTAAACACTGCCCTGTTGCTCAGCTTTTCCAGGTGTCTTTCCAGGATGTGATCCATCTGCCTGCCACGGAGACGTTCCAGACTGTACAGAGCTGCAGCGCCACTGCCAGAGCCCCTACAACATCCTGGTGGGATAAACTTCATGTGGGGAACAAATCCACCCCGAAGGAGCAAATAGAGGGAGTTCTGAATCTAGTAAGAGAACATCACAAGGCTTTCAGCAAGCACTCCACGGACTACGGAGAGGTCAGTGTAATCCAACACACCATCCCCACTGGCTCTCATCCTCCTATCAAGGAGAGACACAGACCTATACCACCTACTACCTATCAGTCTGTGAAAGAGATGATACAAGAGATGAAAGACTCTAATATAATCCGGGACAGCCATAGTCCCTGGGCTGCGCCCCTAGTTCTTGTTAAAAAAAAAGATGGCAGTATAAGGTTCTGCATGGATTATAGAAAAATCTATCAAATCACCCACAAAGATGTATATCCATTGCCACGCATTGAGGAGTCCTTGACTGCCCTGGGGTCATCAGCCTATTTCTCCACCCTGGACTTAACTAGTGGGTACTGGCAGGTACATATTGCCCCAGTAGATCGGGAAAAGACCGCTTTTACTACACCTATGGGCCTGTTTGAATTTAACTACATGCCGTTTAGACTGTGTAATGCTCCAGGGACATTCCAATGGTTGATGGAACGTTGTTTAGGCCATAGGAACTTTGAAACTGTATTGTTATATCTAGATGACGTTATTATATACTCCAAGACGTATGAGGACCACCTAAAACACCTGGCGGAAGTGTTCCAAGTCCTTACTAAATATGGCCTCAAAATCAAGCCATCCAAGTGCCACCTGCTGAAACCAGCAGTAAAATACCTAGGGCACGTTGTCAGTGCCGAAAGAGTACAGCCTGATCCTGATAAACTTGCTGCTGTCCGAAATTGGCATACTCCTACCACCGTGAAAGAGGTGAGAATCTTTCTCAGCTTTGCAGGGTATTATAGGCGTTTCATCCCACATTTCGCACAAATTGCGGATCCAATCCAGGAACTCCTGAGGGGACATCCCAAGAAGAGTCCAAAGACTCCTATTCCTGTTGAGTGGATCGAAGAACGGGAGATTGCCTTTCAGCTCCTAAAAAGCTGATCAAACCCCCTGTTCTGGGTTACCCAGATTATCAGAAGCCGTTCCACCTCTACACAGATGCTAGTAAGAGAGGCCTGGGGGCCGTGTTGGCTCAAGTGCAAGATAACAAAGAGAGGGTAATTGCCTACGCCAGCAGATCCCTGAAGGGAGCTGAGAAGAACGATCAGAACTACAGTTCCTTCAAGCTGGAGTTTCTTGCCCTAGTGTGGACTGTGACCGAAAAGTTCAAAGACTATCTCGCTGCCACACCATTTGTTGCCTTCACGGACAATAACCCCCTGGCACATCTGAATACAGCCAAATTAGGGGCTCTGGAGCAAAGATGGGCCTCCCGCCTTGCCAACTAGGACTTCACTGTGAAATACCGGGCAGGCCGCTCCAATGACAATGTTGATGCCCTGTCTCGTCTCCCCATTACAGAAGCCCCAGATGAGCCAAAGGATACCTGGGAAGAAGTGGAAATGCCGGCGTTTTACAGTAAATTTGCCCAGCAGGATAATATCCGCACTGAAAACCACTCCGCCGCTGATCCTTCCTCATCAGATATTCCTGAGTCCAGGGGCGACCAAGAAAGGTGGATTAAGCTCCAGTCCGAAAGTAGAGTCCTCGGTGAACTGCTCGACTTCCTTACCAGTGGGAAAACTCCTGCGAGAGTCCGCAGGAAGAGTGCAGACCCTGAACTAACGAGACTGTGGAGACATCGCCACCAACTTTTCCTTCAAAAAGGCCTGTTCTTTAGAAGGAGCCTGGATCCAGTGTCCTGTGATAGGATATATCAGATCCTCATACCAAGTCGAGATGCCAGTCTGGTGTTTGAAATGTATTACAACCAGTCCGGACACTTCGGCGTGCAGAAGAGGCCACCATTCGCAGGAGATTCTATTGGATTGGGATGAGAGAAGATATTGAGAAATGGTGCCGAGAATGCACTGCCTGTGCTGTGGGGCGAACTGAACGCCATGACCAGAGGGCGCCTCTCCATCCTATCGTAAGTAAAACTCCTTTATAACTTGTTGCTATTGATCATGTGAAGTTGGAGCCGAGTCGCTCAGGGTATACTTATGCCATACAAACCAAAGAGACAAGGTGGCATTAGCAGGAGGTGCTCAAACCCACATGCAGTTGTGCATATGTACAGGGGAGCAAATCCTGCACTTGTGGCCCGTTGCTAATGGCGAACCCCAGCAAAATGCATACAGTGGAGGATGCCCGTGGCGAACCACAAGTACCACAATAGACATCTCACACAAGGTAACAAGTGCGGATGTCATAATCAATATAACAATATAAGAAAACAATAACAAATACAGGTGCACTCTGCAGTCTCACTAAACACTCAAACTGATTTTAAAATTGAGCCAATTTGGTGCCCGGGCTTAGACATGTTCTACACCGTAGGACATGTTGACTAATCTCTCAATTTTAAAATCAGTTTGAGGGTTTAGTGAGACTGCAGAGTGCACCTGTATTTGTTATTGTTTTGTTATATTGTTATACTTATGCCACCATGACCGTTATTGATAACTTCACTAAGTTTGTCGAAGCAGTGCCTGTGAAAGACCTGATAGCTAAGACTACAGCAGAGGCGTTCTGGAAGCATTTCCTCCTGCACTACGGCTGCCCAGAGAGAATCCTCACCGACCAAGGGTCTGCGTTTGAGTCACAGCTGTTCCAAGAGATGTGCCTGCTGCATAATTGCCACAAAGTCCGGACCACAGCCTATCATCCGTAAGGTAACGGACGCTGTGAAAAGATGAACCAAACTCTCATTGAAGTGCTGAGAGCAGTACCCCCTGAGACAAGGGGTGATTGGCCTACTCTTTTGCCGCAACTCATGTATACCTATAACAACACAATTCACTGTTCCACCGGTTACACACCGTTCTATCTGATGTTTGGCCATCAAGGGAGGTTGCCTGCGGATCACTCCCTAGATGTACAAGTGCTGGATGTCATTAACCCACTGCCAAAGACTGATTGGGTAGTGGAGCACCAAAGACGTCTCCTCAATGCCAAAGAGATCGTTCAGGAACGGATGGAGAAGGCCCGGGGCTGGCAGCAAAGAGACTATAACCTGGCTACTCATGCAGAACCCTTAACTATAGGAGACATGGTGTGGTTGAAGAACAACCATCGAACCAGTAAGTTGGACAGTAAGTGGGAAAGGATCCCCTATGTAATTTCTGCCATTCCTAACGCTGAGGCTCACATTTACCAAATCTCCAGAGAGGGTAAAGGCTTCCAAATTGTACAAAGAAATTGTTTGAAACCCTACATAGAAGGAGAACCTGCAGCAGAGGACATTGAGCCGGAGTCTCCTGAGCCTGGACTGCCAGCTTCACCTATTGATCCTATGCAGGCTGTTGAGAACTTAATCCATGATAAAGATCCGCTTCATTGGTTCCTCACGCCCTGGTTAAACTTGGTGGTACCAGCTCCAGTTCCTGCTTGTTCTCAACCCCAGGACAACCTGTCCCAGGGAGCATCTGAATCAGCTCCAGAGCATGTGAACTCCTCTGACCCTCCTGAGTCAAGGCAGGAAGAACCTCTGCCAGTAAGGAGGTCCACACAGTCTACCAAGGGGCATCCACCTGTGAGATTTGGAGACTACATTATGGGCCCAGGTAGCCCCTCACGGGAAACCTCTGTTTAACCCTCTACATGACTTGGGTACGGACTCTTTTTGTTCCTTGAGCCTCCAAAAATGTTTATTTGTTCTGCATTTTCTATGGACTACTACTTTTATTATGGACTATCCTGGTATTATTAATACGCTGCACCAGGTCAGCGCCGCCTGTTCCCTTATATTATCCTGAAGAGAACGATGCCCCTTTTCACCGCATTTTCCAGTGAAACTGCTTGTTATATTTATATTGCTAATGTGGTGATTACTGTATATGCATGTTCTCCATTTTGTCTTTCAGGCTGCAGTCTACAGCTGGATGGACCCCTTATGTTGCGCCGAGGACGGGCAACGTCACAGCATGGGGGTATGTTCTGTCCCACTAGGTAAAGGTGGGCAGTACACAAGGGTTAACAGGTCTATTACATTAATGTGATGTTCAATGTTCATTTTCCTGCATTATCTGGGTGTCAGGCCTGTTAGGGTGTAGTTCAGCCTCCCAGACGTTAGAGGGAGCTAGAGAGCCCTAAGTATATATATATATAGGTAGGCCCAGACAGGGAAGAGTTAGTTTAGTCCAGGTGGCTAGAAGTGTAACCTAGTCAGCCTGAAGTTCCTGAGTCTAAGTTTAACTCGGAAGAGTAACCCTAGTAGAAGAATTTGCCTCCTGGGAGAAATCTGCAGCCACCTCCAGCCAAGCAGGGCCAGGACAACCAGCTCAGATAAGTAAGCTGATGGGCAGAGGTACTACAAAATAAGAGCAAGGGTCAATACGGTAGGAAGATTAAGTACCAAGGATTAAAGCCAGCATTTAGGCATCCTGGCCTTGGGATACAGCCAGCCAGAATAGCTGTGGAGATAGTGCAGCCTGGTCTGTGAAGCATCTATTGTTTACCCTCCAAGTATCTTGCAAGATTATACCTGCCATATTAAGAAATAAGCCTGCTTGTGGAACATTGTTATCAGTGACTGCATCACCAACTGTATGTACAAAGTTTGGACTGTTTAAAGTAAAGCAAAGTTTGGTTCACCGCAACTTGTGTTCCTCACTTATTGCTGCTAGAAATCGGTGTGCCACAGTTACAGGCACTGGCGTCATGATCCTTAAAGGGACCTTGCCCCAGGCACTCTAAATACCTGCAACATTCAGGGCACCTCATCCACCACCAGGCCTGGTCCCTACATCCAGAGTGAGCCCCAGAGCAACTTGTGTCTACCTCTCCTTCACTACCGCATGCCTGCCCAGGGTTCACCTCTAAAAAGTGAGTAACCCTCGATTGCCCATAACCCTCGATTGCCCATAACCTTCAGGTCTGGCGTGCTGCACCCACACCACTATGCTGGATCATCGTAAGCTCCTCTGCAAGATGTCATAAACCGCACAATAGTGAGAGTACCTCCGGCACAGTGAAAATATTCTGTTTTATTATACTCACAGAAATAAAATGATTTTTCAGCACATCAATACAGCAATATACTTTCGCACAGCCCGACCCGGGTTTCGAATATAGCTTTGTCAGGGGTGAGAATCTTTCAAATGCCTGATTCAAACCCCTGTATGTAGAGGGGGTATCTCACACTGAACCAGTTTAGGCCTGAAGTAATTATTTTTTTGCCCAAAATGGCTGTATTTCAAATGGCTGTATTTCAAATGCCTGATTCAAGCCTCCGTATGTAGAGGGGGTATCTCACATGGTCTGAACCAATGTAGGCCTAAAGTAAATATTTCTTTGCCCAAAATGGCTGTATTTCAAATGTCTGATTCAAACCCCTGTATGTAGAGGGGGTATCTCACAGGGCCTGAACCAGTGTAGGCCTGAAGTAAATATTCCTTTGCCCAAAATGGCAGCATTTCAAATGGCTGTATTTCAAATGCCTGATTCAAACCCCCTGTATGTAGAGGGGGTATCTCACAGGGTCTGAACCAGTGTAGGCCTGAATTCAATATTTTTTTGCCCAAAATGCCTGTATTTCAAATGGCTGTATTTCAAATCCCTGAATCAAACCTCTGTATGTAGAGGGGATATCTCAGAGGGCCTGAACCAGTGTAGGCCTGACGTAAATATTTCTTTGCCCAAAATGGCTGTATTTCAAATGTCAGATTCAAACCCCTGTATATAGAGGGGGTATCTCACAGGGCCTGAACCAGTGTAGGCCTGAAGTAAATATTCCTTTGCCCAAAATGGCAGCATTTCAAATGGCTGTATTTCAAATGTCTGATTCAAACCCCTGTATGTAGAGGGGGTATCTCACAGGGCGTGAACCTGTGTAGGCCTGAATTCAATATTTCCTTGCCCAAAATGCCTGTATTTCAAATGCCTGATTCAAACCCCTGTATGTAGAGGGGGTATCTCACACGGTCTGAACCAGTGTAGGCCTGAAGTAAATATTTCTCTGCCCTAAATGGCTGTATTTCAAATGCCTGATTCAAACCCCTGCATGTAGAGGGGGTATCTCACAGGGCCTAAACCAGTGTAGGCCTGAAGTAAATATTTCTTTGCCCAAAATGGCTGTATTTCAAATGCCTGATTCAAACCCCTGTATGTAGAGGAGGTATCTCACAGGGCCTGAACCAGTGTAGGCCTGAAGTAAATATTTCTTTGCCCAAAATGCCTGTATTTCAAATGGCTGTATTTTAAATCCCTGAATCAACCCGCTGTATGTAGAGGGAGTATCTCACAGGGTCTGAACCAGTGTAGGCCTGAATTCAATACTTCTTTGCCCAAAATGGCTGTATTTCAAATGCCTGATTCAAACCCCTGTATGCAGAGGATGTATCTCACACGGTCTGAACCAGTGTAGGCCTGAATTAAATATTTATTTGCCCAAAATGCCTGTATTTCAAATGGCTGTATTTCAAATCCCTGAATCAAACCGCTGTATGTAGAGGGAGTATCTCACAGGGTCTGAACCAGTGTAGGCCTGAATTCAATACTTCTTTGCCCAAAATGGCTGTATTTCCAATGGCTGTATTTCAAATGCCTGATTCAAACCCCTGTATGTAGAGGGGGTATCTCACAGGGTCTGAACCAGTGTAGGCCTGAATTCAATATTTCTTTGCCCAAAATGCCTGTATTTCAAATGGCTGTATTTCAAATACCTGAATCAAACACCTGTATGTAGAGGGGGTATCTCACATGGTCTGAACCAATGTAGGCCTGAAGTAAATATTTCTTTGCCCAAAATGGCTGGCTGTATTTCAAATGGCTGTATTTTAAATGCCTGATTCAAACCCTTGTATGTAGAGGGGGTATCTCACAGGGCCTGAACCAATTTAGGCCTGAATTAAATATTTCTTTGCCCAAAATGGCTGTATTTCAAATGGCTGATTCAAACCCCTGTATGTAGAGGGGGTATCTCACACGGCCTGAACCAGTGTAGGCCTGAATTTAATATTGGTGCTCCAAATGGCGGTATTTAAAAGCTCTGAATGTAACCCAAATGTATTATGGGTGTATCTCACAATGACATCTGTATCAAAGGCTGCCAACTACATTTTTTGTGCCCAAACGAGTGTTTATTTAACAACTGAATTTGACAGCAGTATATACGCCTGCAATTTCACACATGCTGATGCTGCAAGGCCTTATAATAGCGTGTTTTTTTGCCAAAAAAGTGTGGTTTTCAAAACCCAGAAAATGATAGGTGTCTTTCTAGCTTAAATTGCACACTGACTAATCAAGATGTTGTAGATTGCAAAAAAAAGTGTTTTTTGGGTAACAGAATATGAAAGCTGTATATATTGAAGTTGAATTTAACACTTGCAGATCTGGAAAATACAGTTTTTTGAAAAAAAAAAATGTGTGTTTTTCAAACCCCAGAAAATGTGTGTTTTTCAAACCCCAAAAAAATTGCAAAGTTTCGGCTAGATATAGCCTTTGTCAAGCATGACAAAGGCTATATCTAGCTAAAACGTTGCAATTTTTGTACCGCACCTTGGAGGTCTGAATAAAGAAGTTTATGGAGATGCTGCTGTAGCTCACATTTTTCTACTATTTTAATCCAGATGTAGATTGGCCAAAAAGTTTTTTTGGGGTAACAGAATATGAAAGCTGTATATTTAAACTTGAACCGCCGCCGCCGCCACCCACCTAACTAACAGAATTATAAAAGTTATATTTTATTTGGTTAATGGCCTTAAGGCAGGGTGAAACGATTGTGCCCTGCACCCTCACAACTATATCTCTGTAGATCGCTGAGTTAGAGTCTCTCCTATTCTCTCCCTGAAATCACAAGTCCAGCAGCATCCTCTCCCTGCACTTGTAACAGCAGAGTGACGTGCAGCGCTACGTGACTCAAGATTATATAGAGCCTGGGTCACATGCTGCTCTGGCCAATCACAGCCATGCCATTAGTAGGCATTGCTGTGATGGCTTGTAAGGTCAGACATTTAACCGCTTGTTGATTGGCTGCTGATCAGCTTTTCAAAAAGCGCCAAGAAAGCGCCGAACACCGAACCCGAACTTTTACGGAAATGTTCAGGTTCGGGTCAGGGGTCCTAAAGCTCGGTACGAACTCAAAATTTACAGTTTGGGTTCGCTCAACCCTATATATAATGTAAGAGAAAATAGCAGGCAACACCACCTTCTGGAAAAATGTGAAACACTCTAAAATGATATATTTGAATATTCAGCACTTTATTAGTGCAAGATATCACACAGTGTAAAACAATGTATAAAAACACCCGGTGTATAAAAATAGATGCAGATAAAATACATGCAAATAAAATACATAAACATAAAATGTAATAAAAATGTCCAAGTTGAAGGTGTTCAAAGGTGGCACTCTCGATTAGTGCAGATTCTGATATATACAGTTTCCTGAGTTGTATCGCAATAGTTGATAGCAATATCCAGCTGTGATAAACAGTAGATAATAGAAAAACACTCCACTTCTCTCATAAGCTGCCCATTAGCGTCTGCATAAATGGCTGCCAAACTGAATCACATTGTCTCTATGAGACTCTTACCACTCCGTAGTGCTGACTGCGTTGATATATCAGCAAATTCGCTGGATGTTGTACTTGCATGGAGCGGTGAACGATGTGGTCGCCAAGACGCTGGATGCTGAATGAGTGTGGTTTCGAGCGCACAGCTTCCTTGCTTGAAGGGCGTGTTTCAGGTCAGGTGATCCTGACGAGCAGGTCAAGTGGTCAGGTCAGCTGATGCAGACGCCCGATCACGTGGTACACAGGTCCTTATACCATAGTATTACAACTGTCCAGGTCCTATGTTGCAATATATTGCCTTAGGTAACTGTATTAACAAATAGTTCTTTATCCGCAGGAATCCTTCTGTACTTTCGGTCCGGACCAGTACTGGATGTGGAAATTGTGTAGTCCGCTAGACGCGTTTCGAGGCTGCTCGCCTCTTCCTCTGTAGCTACCGGACTGCACACCTCCAAACATTTTATATAGTTCATGATTAAAATAATTGGTAAAACCTGAGATCTAATTAAACATTTAGACAAGACATGGAATGGATTCTGGAATGGAAGCTAACTTATAGGTCAAAGGCAAATGTCGTCATATACAAAACCGCACCACAGGAAATTATACTGCATATATGCGTTTTCTGTGTGTTTTTCTCAAGTGTTTTACTTCATCCCATAATGGGTTCAATAGCAGTGATGAATCAAATATCAGTGTATCTCCTCTATGATGAAAACACAGAAAAAGACCCAAATACATATGCGTTTCCTCTGCGTTTTATATATATTCATATAGTTATTCATATAATTTTCAACAGGGAATATTCACATAGTTTAGCAGAAGATATTCGTATATTTTTTCGTATGGTTTTTCATTTGTTTTTTCGTATATTTATTCGTATATATATTTTCTACTATTTCTTCGTATATTTATTCAGCAAAGAAACTACTTCCTGCTGAGTGTAGATATAGTGGTGCCTGGAGTAGTTTCTTTGCTGAATAAATATACAAAGAAATAGTAGAAAATATATATACGAATAAATATACGAAAAAACAAATGAAAAACCATACGAAAAAATATACGAATATCTTCTGCTAAACTATGTGAATATTCCCTGTTGAAAATTATATGAATAACTATATGAATATATATAAAACGCAGAGGAAACGCATATGTATTTGGGTCTTTTTCTGTTGTGTGTTTTCATCATAGAGGAGATACCACACAATTTCCACATCCAGTACTGGTCCGGACCGAAAGTACAGAAGGATTCCTGCAGATAAAGAACTATTTGTTAATACAGTTACCTACGGCAATATATTGCAACATAGGACCTGGACAGTTGTAATACTATGGTATAAGGACCTGTGTACCACGTGATCGGGCATCTGCATCAGCTGACCTGACCACTTGACTTGCTCGTCCGGATCACCTGACCTGAAAAACGCCCTTCAAGCAAGGAAGCTGTGCGCTTGAAACCACACTCATTTAGCGTCCAGCGTCTTGGCGACCACATCGTTCACCGCTCCATGCAAGTACAACATCCAGCGAATTTGCTGATATATCAACGCAGTCAGCACTACGGAGTGGTAAGAGTCTCATAGAGACAATGTGATTCAGTTTGGCAGCCATTTATGCAGACGCTAATGGGCAGCTTATGAGAGAAGTGGAGTGTTTTTCTATTATCTACTGTTTATCACAGCTGGATATTGCTATCAACTATTGCGATACAACTCAGGAAACTGTATATATCAGAATCTGCACTAATCGAGAGTGCCACCTTTGAACACCTTCAACTTGGTCATTTTAATTACATTTTATATTTATGTACTTTATTTGCATGTATTTTATCTGCATCTATTTTTATACACCAGGTGTTTTTATACATTGTTTTACACTGTGTGATATCTTGCACTAATAAAGTGTTGAATATTCAAATATATCATTTTAGAGTGTTTCACATTTTTCCAGAAGGTGGTGTTGCCTGCTATTTTCTCTTACTACTAATTTACTCCCAACTGGGTGGGTGACCCAGTGAGCAGTGAACCCACCACTATCCGTCCATTCAAGTGTTGAGCCTCCCTATCTTCACAGTTTTTCCTATATATAATGTATATATATATTTGTGGTCGTGGCTAAAATTCGAACTCGGGCAGCGTGCCCGCCTTGAACCTAAACCGGCTGAGGTGTGCATGGAGCCGGGTACGAGAGCAGCTTATAAGGGGGCTGCCCTAAAGGAGGACCCTTGGAATAAAGGGAATGGGTGGTTGGGTCCACGACCGGAACGCCTACTAGGTGAGTGAAAGAGGGGGCTTAGAAAGGCTCAAGCCCCTCCCACAAATGCAGGCTGAACTTCAGCCTTACCAACTTGTGGTCGTGGCTAAAATACAAACTCGGGCAGCGTGCCCGCCTTGAACCTAAACCGGCTGAGGTGTGCCTGGAGCCGGGTACGAGAGCAGCCTATAAGGGGGCAAAAAGGAAACCAAGATAGTTAAATTCAAGACTTTATTACCTCGTAATACCAGAGACTGGAACGCCTGCGAAATCTCCACCTGGGGGTTAGGTATATATCTGGCGAAGCAAAACGAGCGCCACCTTCCCATCTTTCGGATGACATGAGCGGGGACTCCGTGTCGGGAAGCCGCGGAAGCTGCTCCAATGCGGAAGGAATGGCCAGATATAGAGCCTCCGTCTTGGACTCCGTGACCGGAACAGCCAGACTGGCAAGCATCTCCAGGAGGATGGCGAGAATGCCAGACCCGCCCTGCGGGTCCTCCACGACCAGAAAGTCATCCAGGTTGTGGATGACTGACTGGAGGCCACCGTGACGGACCAAGATCCAATGTAGCGCCTTGGCCAGCTGGTCGAATAACCAGGGGCTACTTTTGGATCCGAACGGAAGTCTGTTGGCAAAATAATACTGGCCGGCCCACTCGATGCCATAGAACTGCCACAAGTGAGGTTGGATGGGAAGGAGCTTGAATGCATCGGCAATGTCAACCTTTGCCAACCAAGCGCCCCTGCCATGCAACAAGATGGCTTGGATTGCGTCATCAACGGAGGAGTACCGCATAGCAAATTCCTCCGATGGAATCAGGGAATTGAGGCTGGGAATTGCAGAAACATGAGGGGCGGACAGGTCATAAATCAACCTTTTTTATTAGTGTTCTTTTTGGGGTTGATGCGCCATGATGCAAAGGGGATGAGTGGGAAAGGGCCTATGAGGAAACCTTTCTCCACCTCAGACTGGAGCAACTCACTAGTCGCTGGAGGGTCCAGGGTGGCTGACAGCAGATTCCTGCCTTCCCAGGGAACCTGTGGCAGTGTAATGAGCCCTGTGTGGAACCCCTGCCGGAAGTCTGCCAACAGAAATGCCAGGAAGTCCTGATCATGGTGATCCTGAAGGAGAGCCGCCAAGAGGTCCACGTTGATGTCGGCTAGTAAGGATCCCTTAGCTGCTTTTTTGGGACAGGCGGACCGCGGATGGGCTCTGAAGCACAGAGAGCACACATGGAGGGATCTGCAGCTGGCATAGGAGCAGCCTCCTGAGTTAAAATTATTACAGACCTGACTTCTTCCTAAGTAGACAATGGGTCTGCCCAGCTTTTCAGTGGAGGGGTTGGAAGGCAGAGACCCGGAGGTTCCGGGGAGGGCCCTGTCCTGAGACGGGTGAGCGCTATTTGGGCACCATTCAGATGAGTGGAAAATGGACTGGCACATTGCGCAGTTGGGTGCCCTGAGGCCAGCTAAGTGACGACAGAACAGCTCTGTGTCGATTAAGGACCAGCTGGTGACATATTGGAACTGCGCCAAAGCTGCAGCCGCCTTAGCCGAGAAGGAACGATGGTAGTCGTAGAAGGCTGAACCACCATACTTGTGACCTAGGTCAGTGACCAGGTACAAGTAGCTGTCCAGCTCTTCCCTCCTTTCCGGCTGTGCGGTGCAGATAATGTCTCTGAAGAGGCTAAACGCCAAGACGAACCCAGGAATAGTCAGTTTGCGATTAGGCTGCGAGTCCTTGGCCCTGAGGACCACAGACACAGCCCCACAATTGATAACTCTGTTCTTGGGCACATCTTGAGTGGCAATGAGGATCGACGCCAGATTAATGTCCTTCCCTGCCAGAATGTCCGTCTTGAGGTTGTCAGGAATGAAGTGTGAGGGGGACACCTGGGGAATGGGCCTGGGCGTACCTGGTGCCAGCCAGTCCGATGTGGACGGTGCGATCAGCGGGACGGGTGCCGGGGGTGCCATGGGTGGCCGGGATTCCAGCTCTGATACCCTCGCCCGGACATCAGCTACCGAGTCGACCAATGAGTCTAGGGTAGACTGCAGCTGCACCAGTGATAACTGGATCGAAGACGTCTCCGGCTGCACTGCCGAAGCGCTGGAGTTGGTCATGAGCAGTTTGTGCCTTCCTGGCTGTGGCCGGGTGCGGGATGCCTCTCCGGTTCAGCTCTGCTAACAACTTTGGTATGGTCCAACTCCTAAGAGATGAAGGACTCGCCTGGCCTGACATGACCGACCCGGAGACAGATAGGCTGTCATCCATATCCGAAGCTAGAGACATAGTAGAGCTGTTGAAACAAAAAGGCGTGACAGATAAAGAAAAAAAAAAAATGAGAAGGTGATGAAGGAACGGGATTGAAAAGGTGCCATATGGAGAAAACACGTACCGGAATGAGAACCCGTAACACGGACTAGCAGAACCTGACCTAGCCGGACAGATGAAGAGACCAATTAAAATGTGAACATAGACCCGACGGGTACACTGACGGAGTCAGTGCGAACTTACCTGTATAGGACCGATAGGAACAGGAAATAGGGAAAACCCTGAAAATAAAAGTAACAGGCGAAATTTGAAAGTGCAGAATAACGGATAACCCCATACCTGTTAGAACCAGGCGAACTGGCCAGGATGGGGTGCACCCCTAGGTCAAGTAAACAATCTGAGCGTATCTGACCGGTTACTTGACCGGAGAAGGCCCCCTGAGTGTACCAGGCGGGTGACAGAAGTGATGGCGCGTTGCCATGAATTAGAGGCTGCGCATAGCAGCAGAGCACGAAGGGCGGCAGACTGACATGGTGAACCTTTGAGTCAGGGAAAAATAGCAAAGAACGGCCAGGGGAGCAGCCGGAGAATGGCCCCTTATAAAAACAACCCGGATAAGCTAGCGGACAGGTACGTCAAGACCCATGGTTATCAGAGAAGGAAAAATATGAAGACCTGGGCGTACCAGGGATGTACCGTGCCCTGGGCGAACCAGGGGACACTCTGTGACAAGACAAGACCACCGACTGTGCCCTGGTGACAAAAACTAAGTGGCTATGACAAGACGACAACAGTGGCCTGGGCGTACCAGGAAGACGAGACAAGCCTGGGATTTTACGGGTTTTATTTATTTTATTTTTTTGGGGTTGTCTAGGGTTTTTTTTGGGGAAGGGGGGGTTTATGTTTTTTTTTTTGGGGGGGGATCTGAGCATTGCCACAAGAACGCTATGTTGGATGTTTTGACAGTAGGTTAAAGGGCAACAGGAAGCGAAGTGCCAGGTTGCGGGATGCGCATGAACGGAAGGATGGGTGCAGCTGTGCATCCCTGTGCCTATGCGTGCCAGCCTGGAACGCATCTCGGCTCCGTGCGCATGTCCAGCAACTTTGGGTGTAGCGCCGCACACAGGAGGGACTCGGCGGCCTGTGCACAGGGCCGGAAGTTGTATTACAGAGCTGGTGCGTTCCAAGCTGGAACGCAAGTTGTTCCCGGCTAATACAATTCCCCAGGCCGTTATGCCTTAATTAATTGTGTTGATACAAGATGATGGTGCAGGACTTTGTGGTGGCAGGGTTTGCAGGCAGGAGAAGGAGCCTCCTGCGCTCCACAGTGGAACGCACGCCGCTCCCCAAGACCGCTTCCCGACCATACCACTCCCCCCCTTTTTACACCGGCCTGGGAGATCACGCGCGTGCGCTCCACGTCGGAACGCACGCAGCCGCCGCAGCCATGGTGACCGGCAATGGGGAAGGCCGAACAAGCTGGCAGCACCGGGAGGTACGTGCGCTCCCCCAGGAAAGCGCTACCTATGAGCGGGCCGTGTGCGCTCCACGCATGGAGGACTCTTGGACCGCCGGCCCCGGGAACCGGAAGTGCGTGCGCTCCACACTGGACCGCACCCGCCGCATGACCAGAAGTGCGCCTGTCGGCAGGACCGCCGCTGTCCCTGCTTGATACGAAAACACTTACCCACTCGCGTGAGGCGGCCGGTGAAAACGAAGTACAAGCGCACGTCCAACGTCCAAACGAAGTCCACGACCGGAACGCCTACTAGGTGAGGGAAAGAGAGGGCTTATAAAGGCTCAAGCCCCTCCCACAAATGCAGGCTGTGTTTTTGTGTATATATATATATATATATATATATATTTTTTTTTTATTATTTTTATTTTTTTTATCTTGAGACTTACCATCCACTATCAACTTTTATTGCAGTTATTGTGCTCACACTAGAGTGATCACAGGAGAACAACCTGTTATAAAACTTAGCCTTTAATCTAATATACAAATAAAATAACAAACTCCCACAAACAAATATAGAAAAGGAACAAAAAAGAAAGAAGAAAAAATATCACCCTGACGGCATGAGGGATAATGCTGTAACGCTCAATGGCATGAGTCAATAATGAACAGGGTGGACAGTCGTGGATGATAGTCTGTCCCTGAGTCTAGCCCTAGACTCAGTACCCCTGCCTGACAAGGACGATCCCGTGTTCTGGAACCTCCTAGTGGGTCCTGGATTGACCCTATAGTGTTGGTGAGTCCCTGATGGGGGCCTACACTAGGTATACAGAACAAAAGAAAAATATATTAGATGTTACAGTATGCGGAGCATTTAACCGTCCTTGCTCGTGGATGCTGCGTCTACGGGCGGATAGGTGCTCAAAGAATTACGTCATGGAAGATACTGAGATAACCACAGGTGTGATTATCAATAATCATATATATCATCAAAGTAAAAAATTAATGTGTAATGTTCACACACAAGAAAACTGCCGTACACATTTGTACATACGGGTGTATTTTATATATACAAAGTTGGCACCAGAGAACTGCCTCCTAGATTGGTGGCGTATAGTCAGGTGCCAAAGTTCCAACGCGTTTCACCCTAATTGATTGCCGGGTTCATCAGGGGACATATTCTAGTATAGTGCTATTTTTAGGCATCAGTAATCATTGAGAAGTGCCGACGCAATAGGCTGAGCCCTCAATTGTGATGACATAGTTCAACTGGTTTTGATAACCTAGTAAATTCAATTATTCAATCATAAATTCAATCATTCAAGCAAAGCCCGCAGAATAAAGACCATCCCATAGCATATTATGTCCAGATTATTCTGGGAGTACAATACATGAAAAAGTGGCCCTATAGAGTGTTCACTCCCACAGGGATAAACAAACCAAATATAGGTATGTGATCCCAGTGTGGATAGTAGGAGTGGCGACCTCCAGGGACAACCATACAGGTGTAATGACACGTCAGATAATGAACAAGTAATTAGATGCTACTTGTGTGTCTGGACGCTGCCAGGCCGGCTCCGGACTGTCCGTGGGATAAACGGTGTACTCACTGCCGCTTAAGCCGTAGCCCGTGTTCATAATATTGGGAACAAACAAGAGATACACAATGTTAGCCAGATCAAGCCGCTATGACCAACCTGTTGTAGATGAAAGAGGTTTCCAGGTTTATAGAGGACTCACAGGTAATGGAGCCTCACTGGTACTGTGTGTAAGGTCAAAATGCAGGGTCAGTTGTCAGGTTTAAATAACCCGCTCTCCCTCCCCAGTGGGTGGGGCCGGCTCCATTGAGCCTATCTCTGTAACAGGCGCAGTGTGGGCGTGGATTCACAACGTAGGGTGCTTGGTACCGCCCATAATGGGCGTGATTCTGATGCAACGCTGTATGACAGCTGCCCTACTAGATCCCTGTCAGTATGGGCGTGGATTTACACCGTCGGTCACTTGGTAACGCCCATGATGGGCGTGATTCTGATGCTGCGCTGTTTAGACAGATGCCCTCCTAGATCCCTACCTTGTGCCGTCCTCACACGCCCATAATGGGCGTGCTCAAGTGCTGGTGACGCATCATCCACAGCCTCAGTCAGGGCCGTCCATGATGACGTCACCTATGGCGGTTTGATGACATAGCCTAGCAATTGTTGCATCGTGTCATCAGCCGGAGTCAAGGCCGTACCTGATGACGCTGTCAATGGCCTACAGTCACGTGGATAGACCGGCTCAGGTGAACAGTGACTGGGTGTATACGGCACACCCCTTGCTGACGTGATCACCATCCAATCTGGTGGGATGAGAAAAACCTCATCATAATGCTCAGTATGGATGCGCCGGTCATCTGCTCCCCATGAAGACACATTATAGATAATCGATTGCGCCAATATATCTACCACTCAAGTCCATTACTAAATACAGTGTAACTGAAATGGGGGACACATCAAGGGCAGACTGTATTTCTTTAACCATAGTGCAACCAAAGTGCATAGTTATGGGAGGAAATGATAACAATAAAGAAAAAATGAAAAAATTCTGCAGGCATGTTAAAGCTTATATATTATTCTAATATCATGTCATTGTGAATAGAGTGGATCATTTTATAATGTAATTTAATAATATGGGATGGATCAGAGCCAACAGTGGTGGGGATGGGCCACTCGTCTCCCTTCTTTGATTAACACTGTGCTCAAATGTATATGTCGCTCCCATATTAGATAATGGTATCTGGTTGGCTATAAAAAGCAGGAGTAATCGATGTTTTCGTTTAATCCTGCTGGTGACATGGTGTTTAGCATATGTATCCATTTTGACTCTTTTTGTCTCAGGATAATGTCAATGTCTTTAGAGCTTGTCCCTCCGTCCCATCTCCCATCTTATCACATTACAAGTTGCGATCCTCCCCAAGCTCCCTTTTTCCTTTTAGACCATGTATTAGCGACTCTGAGTCCGTTTCTGTCCTGCCCGGGCGAAGCTCAACAGCCGCTTCAACTCCGCCCCCCACGGATGCTCCTCCAATCCACGCAGACATTTCTTTCCGGCCCTCCCTTCTTATCCTCAGCAGTGAGTGCGCACTGAGTATAGTCAGCGTCCTCCACGTGCTGGGCGATCAGTGGCCGTGCCAGCTATTCAGCTGACAATATTCCAGGTACCATTTTTTCTCTTCCTTTGTCTCCAGCATTAACTATCTTACACTCCAGCTCTATTATTTATAACTGAGACAAATGCACAACATAATAATATTGGCAAATGCATTACATTACATTATATTAAATCAATTCCAAAATTCTGGTCAACCCGTGCATAGCATGCAGTTCCCTTACAGTGTCTCAGCATTAGGCGTTCCATTATCAAATGTATATATTCATTAATTAATTAATATATTTATTTAATTATTTATCTTCTAACTAAACTATAACTCTTGTGTCTGACCCCTGTAGATTTTTAGCTCTTTCATATTAATTCATATTATTTCTTAAAATAAATCTTTTAGGGTTTTTTGGGTGTTTTCCGTCATATGCATAATGTTTATCTAGTTTAGTTCATGTGATTCTATAATTGTCTTTGTCCTATTGTGTATATATATTTATATATTTTTCATACATAGCTTTTATATATACCTTTATGCAAAACCATTTACATATATATTTTTCTGTATTGTATTTATATTTGCTTATTTTCTTTAGACTTCATAAAAGGGTCAGTGGTACCCCGAAACGCGTCGTCATGCAATAATTTGAATTGTATCTATCAACTGTTTGCAAAAAGTGCGCCACTTGTTGTCCACATGCTTGGCCTCTATGGTCCGGTGATCTCTTACTTCTACTGTCTACCTGATCGGCGGTGTGGCTCCCGCACTAGGTGATTGGACAAGTTCAGGCTGCACCAACCGTTAACTGTTTTTATTTTGCCTTCATTGTGGTTGCACCCAATTTGGTTCAACCTAAATAGGTGAGCAAACAATTTTTCATTATCTGTGAATTTAATGTCCACTTGACATACTCGCCCTATGAGCTCCTTTCTCTCCTCATTGCCACTGTATACTGTGGAGGAGATCTCTGATGAGCAGGCAGTTGTCGGGGGGAAACTCTTCCATCCTGACATTCAAAATGTTGATCTGCATTAAAAGTGTACGAGTGCTTTACTATCCAGAGGGTAGCATTTGAAATCTCAGTGAAAACGCCTGAAATAGTAGTGTGGAATCTGGAACATGGTATCTCCAGACAATTCAAGTGTTTTTTTTTTCTGTGAAAATAGTGATACAGCTGTACAACATGTTTTATAATCCAGAGGGTAGCATTTTGAATCTCAGTAAAAACACCTGAAATAGTAGTCCAAAATCTGGGACAGGGCATCTCCAGACAGTTCAATTTTATTTTTTTTTGTTTGAAAAAAATAATACTAATATACAATGCGTGTTTTACAATCCAGAGTGTAGCTTTTTAAATCTCCATGAAAACCCCTGAAACTTCTGGACAGGCAGATTGAAACAGTGGCTGGACCTGGCTATTGCTACATTGACTTGTCCAGCCTCCAGTGTACTTTCATTGATAGTATTCAGTGCGGCAGGTGGTATAGTAACACCCAAATGGACAAAATTGTGGCATGATCCATGAGGATTTTCACAAACCACAAACAGATGCCAATGAACAGATCTGCTGTTGCTGATGTTGGCTATCTATCGCTGGCCCAATCATACCACTGACACTTTATGTCATTCATCATGTTCCATACTCTATAGCTGCTGCTGCTGCCTCTCAGCTGCTACTACTTCTACTGCCACTACCATTACCCCTACATAGCTACACATCTACTGTCTTGCCACTACTACTACCCCTACACAAGCACAGATTTACTGCCTTGTCTTCTAGGTTTCATGCTGTATTGCTACTGTTGCTACTACTATTGATGCCACTATTAGCCCTACAATACTTACCCCTTCCACATCCACACTATACTGCTATTGCTCCAAAAAAAGAATTGTCAGATGCTTGTTCAGAACAAGCTACTGCTTCTTTCAATACTACTGTGTGTGTATAAATATAGGTAGGCATCTTTCCCTATTAAGGCATAATTTCTGGTTGCTTAACTTACTGTAGCGTTAAAGCTGCAGAGTTTCTGTGTTTTTTTTTTTTTTGCCAGGTATAGGGAAAGATTTGTGCATTTTTGTTTACAGATTCTTGTATAATAATTTAGTTTATTGTATTGTATCAGTTAGGCATGAGTAAATTGCCTTTGGATGCTTATATAGTGTCAACATGATATGTGATATGTGTTAATTAAAACAAATATTCACTATTGTATCATCATTCCTATCTATACATAAGTTCATTTATGCACTGGTTCATATGTAGATTGTGAGTTCAACTGGGGACAGCAAATGATGATAATGTCTGTAAAACGCTGTGGAATATGTTGGTGCTATATACCGTAAGTAAATTAAATAACAAAATAAAAATGAGTGCACGCTTTGAATGCATATGTTATATTTGTTACTGTATTAAAGTGAATATACTGTAACATATGTTTTACTGCCAGAAAGGTTTAGGCTCAACACAAAAATAGAATAATTAAGCAGAAACTAAGTTATATTTCTGTATTTTTATAAAACTGCAAGAAAGTAGACTAGCAGAGTAAATTATGTGCATATATTCTCAATGAAGTTGCATTTTATTTTCCGATATTTCTACACTTTGTTTTATATTCTGCATATTGTAGTTACACTAAATATTCCCTTAGACAAGCACACAAAGCTGCTGAATCAGACAGAACCTTGGAAAACTGTGAAGCTTTTTCATAAGCCTAACATGCATAATTTATATCTGCATACCATTAGCCTGTTTACATTCCTCCATTTACTGTTCCCTTTTATGTGAAATATTCCACAAGATGTCTGGTAATAGATTCAACATAGCCCTTGCAAAGATGCCATGGCTACGCAAAAAGAGTTTATAAAGCCCAACATCTAATAAATACTTTATAAAAATGCAAAAATCTTTGAAAGTTTGATCAGCCCCCTCAAAAATTGCTTTTATCAGAATTCTTTGTAGCATAAACTACTGCATTTTTCGCCCTATAAGACACACTCCCCCCCCCCCAAAAGTGGGGGGGAAATGGCAATGCATCTTATGCGGTGAATACTGTCATTTACACTGATAATTCGCCAACCGCGATGCTGCGCGGCCGGTGGTGTATCAGCAGGGAGGTAGGAGGGGTTGGGGCCGGCATCTGGTGTTGTAATGGCAGGGGAACCTGGTGCAGTCACTGTATTCTATTACACTGGGCCCCACTCACTGTACTATTAATAGGCAACGTGTAGGCATATGCGCTGTTTTAAACTATAGTAATCCTCTGCAGCATAGAGTACAGGTACTCACTTGAAACTCCTGTAGGCAGGACAGATGCAGGGCCGGCCTTTGGGGTGTGCGGGCTGTGCGGCCGCACAGGGCGCCATAGCAACAGGGGCGCCGGGCGGCCGACAGCCCGCAATGTAATATGGGCAGGCGAGGCGGCACTTATGTTTTCCCAAGTATTCAGCAGGGGGCGCCCGGCGCCCGTTGCGGTAAAAAAAAAAAGTTGCTTATATAAGTTGGGGGCGGCTGGCGGCGCCCCTCATTCTGCGCCGCCTGAGTGGCTTGCCGCTCTAAAGAATCCTGCCTGCGCCTGTTAATGTAGCGTGGCCGAGCTCTGTTAGGTCCGCGGTACAGGAGCTTTTGTTTCCTGTACCCGGCCGGACTGACAGGAAGTGCTCACTTAGTGTGCACTTCCTGTCAGTCCGGCCGGGTACAGGAAACAAATGCTCCTGTACCGCGGATCGAACAGAGCTCGGCCACGCTACACTAGAGGTACACTAGAGTGACAAGGGGGGAGGAAAGAAAGAGAGAGTGACAAGGGGGGAGGAAAGAAAGAGAGAGTGACGAGGGGGGAGGAAAGAAAGAGAGAGAGTGACAAGGGGGGAGGGAAGAGAGAGAGTGACAAGGGGGGAGGGGGGAGGAAATAATGAGAGTGATGGGGGGGGGGAGGAAATAATGAGTGATGGGGGGGGGGGGAATAATGAGAGTGATGGGGGGGGGGAAATAATGAGAGTGATGGGGGGGGGGAAATAATGAGAGTGATGGGGGGGGAAATAATGAGAGTGATGGGGGGGGGAAATAATGAGAGTGATGGGGGGGGGGAAATAATGAGAGTGATGGGGGGGGGGGGGAATAATGAGAGTGATGGGGGGGGAAATAATGAGAGTGATGGGGGGGGGAAATAATGAGAGTGATGGGGGGGGGGAAATAATGAGAGTGATGGGGGGGGGAAATAATGAGAGTGATGGGGGGGGGGAAATAATGAGAGTGATGGGGGGGGATAGTGAGAGTGATGGGGGGGGAATAATGAGAGTGATGGGGGGGGGAAATAATGAGAGTGATGGGGGGGGGAAATAATGAGAGTGATGGGGGGGGGAAATAATGAGAGTGATGGGGGGGGGAAATAATGAGAGTGATGGGGGGGGAAATAATGAGAGTGATGGGGGGGGGGAAATAATGAGAGTGATGGGGGGGGGGAAATAATGAGAGTGATGGGGGGGGGAATAGTGAGAGTGATGGGGGGGGGGAATAATGAGAGTGATGGGGGGGGGGGATAATGAGCGTGACAAGGGAGGGCGGGTGGAATAATGAGTGACAAGGGAGAGGGGGGATAATGAGAGTGACAAGGGAGGGGGGGGGGGGGGGGGGGAGAGAATGACAATGGAGTCCCCAGAGCCAGACTGCAGCCAGAGTCCAGATCATCTTATTGTCCTGGTGGTAAGTAGACAATGCAATATGTTTATTATTTAATTGTTTAGTTATTAATACTACATTGGAAACAAATTTTCTCAGCTGGACACCGGCCGACACTGTGCATGCGCTGGGAGCCTCACCAGCGTTTAGGGTAGGGAAAAAGCACTGGCCCGTACGTAATTTTTCCCTTCCCTAACCGCTGGTGAGGCTCCCGGTGCATGCGCAGTGTCGGCCGGTGTTCAGCTGAAAACATCCATCCGATCACTGCGCATTGGCCCATAGTTTTTCCCTACCCTAACCGCCGGCGAGGCTCCTGGCGCATGCGCACTCTGCTGTGAAATTTCCCTAACCTGTCGTTGTGCGCCTGCGCGGCGCTGCACACCTCCTCACGTCATGTCCGGTGCGACCGGAAGTGACGAGGGTAGGGAAATCTCACGAACTAGGGAAGTATAACATTACACCGGCCTTTGGGGTGTGAGGGCTGGTAACTACTTGGTTGGATAGTCAGCCAGCCTATGCCATGATGCCAGCAACAAGCAGTGTTTTTTTTTTTTTTTTGGGGGGGGGGGGGGCGCCACAAGGTTAGCTCGCACAGGGCGCCTGAACACCTAAGGCCGGCCCTGGACAGATGGGAGGGCGGCAGCAGCGCAACGTCATTCACTGCTTCACGTGCCTTCTCCACCTGCTTCATTCATAAAGTGGGAGGAGCAGGCACGTGATGTAGTAAATGACGTTACGCTGCTGCCGCCCACCCATCTGGCCTGCCTACAGGAGTTTCAAGTGAGTAACATAATCTATGTACTCTATACGGCAGAGGATTACTATGGTTTAAAACAGTGCCCATGCCTACACGTTACCTATTAATACTACAGTGAGCAGGGCCTAGTGTAATAGAATACAGTGACTGCACCGGGCACCGCTGCCATTACAACACCAGATTCCGCCCCCCCCCTGTATTGGGGGGTCATTCACTCACAGGGACACTGTTATGGGGGGGATCTGTGGATGACACATATATAGCAAAGGATGCTATATACAGTGGATATGTAAAGTCTACAAACCCCCTTAAAATCTCAGGTTTCTGTGATGTAAAAAATGGAGACAAAGATAAATCATTTCAGAAATTTTTCCACCTTTAATGTGAACTATAAACGTACAACTCAATTGAAAAACAAACTGAAATCTTTTCGGTAGAGGGAAGAAAAAATATAACAAAATAATAATATGGTTTCATAAGTGTGCACACCCTTAAACTAATACTTTGTTGAGGCACCTTTTGATTTTATTACAGCACTCAGTCTTTTTGGGTGTGAGTCTATCAGCATGGCACATTTTGACTTTTGCCCACTCTTCTTTGCAAAAACACTCCAAATCTGTCAGATTGCAAGGGCATCTCCTGTGCACAGCCCTCTTCAGATCACCCCAAAGATTTTCAATCGGATTCAGGTCTGGGCCATTACAAAACTTTAATTTTCTTCTGATGCAGCCATTCCTTTGTTGATTTGGATGTATGCTTTGGGTCGTTGTAATGCTGAAAGATGAAGTCCCTCTTCATGTTCAGCTTTCTAGCAGAAGCTTGAAGGTTTTGTGCCAATATTGACTGGTATTTGGAACTGTTCATAATTCTCTCTAGCTTAACTAAGGCCCGAGTTCCAGCTGAAGAAAAATTGCCCCAAAGCATGATGCTGCCACCACCATGCTTCACTTTAATTGTTGCTGTAGGCCTCTTGGTAGCCTGCCAGACCAGTTTTCCTCTCATCTTTTCAACAATTTTGGAGGGACGTCCAGTTCTTGGTAATGTCACTGTTGTGCCATATTTTCTCCACTTGATGATGACTGTCTTCACTGTGTTCCATGGTTTATCTAATGCTTTGGAAATTATTTTGTACCCTTGTCCTGACTGATACCTTTTAACAATGAGATCCCTCTGATGCTTTGGAAGCTCTCTGTGGACCATAGCTTTTGCTGTGGGATGCGACTAAGACAATTTCAGGAAAGACCAACTAGAGCAGGGGTGTCAAACTCAAATTCATCGGGGGCCGCATCAGCAGTTTGGTCACCCTCAAAGGGCCGGTTGTATCGGACTTATGGGGGGGATCTGTGGTTGACAATTATGGGGGGATCTGTGGGTGACACTTATGGGGGGGATCTGTGGGTGACACTTATGGGGGGGGGATCTGTGGGTGACACTTATGGGGGGATCTGTGGGTGACACTTATGGGGGGGATCTGTGGGTGACACTTATGGGGGGATCTGTGGGTGACACTTATGGGGGGGTCTGTGGGTGACACTTATGGGGGGGATCTATGGGTGACACTTATGGGGGGATCTGTGGGTGACACTTATGGGGGGGATCTGTGGGTGACACTTATGGGGGGGATCTGTGGGTGACACTTATGGGGGGGATCTGTGGGTGACACTTATGGGGGGGATCTGTGGGTGACACTTATGGAGGGGTATCTGTGGGTGACACTTATGGGGGGATCTGTGGGTGACACTTATGAGGGGATCTGTGGGTGACACTTATGGGGGGGATCTGTGGGTGACACTTATGGGGGGGATCTGTGGGTGACACTTATGGGGGATCTGTGGGTGACACTTATGGGGGGATCTGTGGGTGACACTTATGGGGGGATCTGTGGGTGACACTTATGGGGGGATCTGTGGGTGACACTTATGGGGGGATCTGTGGGTGACAGTTATGGGGGATCTGTGGGTGACAGTTATGGGGGGGATCTGTGGATGACACATATATAGCATCTTATGCTATGTGTCATCCACAGATCCCCTCCATAAGTGTCCCTGTAGTGAATGACCCTCAATACACGGGCTAGGGGCCGGCATCTGCTTTTATAATGACAGTGGGGCCCGTGCAGTGACTATTCTACTACACGGGCCCCGCTCACTGTATAATCGTATCTCTAATAGTTAATGGTTACCGTATGTATATAATCGCATAAGGAGCGCTGTGTATTACCGGTACTTACAACTACAAGCGCTCGCCGAGAGGAGGGAGGAGGCAGGCCGGGAGGACAGGCGCTGGCAGTGTGAGTCATACTTCATGCGCCCACGCTGCCTGCTTCATTCATAAAGTGGGTGGAGCAGGCGCGTGACGTATGACTCACACTGCCAGCGCCCATCCTCCCAGCCTGCCTCCTCCCTCCTCTCGGCGAGCGCTTGTAGTTGTAAGTACCGGTAATACACAGCGCTCCTTATGCGATTTATTATTACTTCCTGCAGGGGCCGCCTGCAGGAAGTGATAATAAAAGGTGAAGGCTGGCGGCGGCTACGTGGGCCACATGACGAGGGCCTTGTGTTTGACACCCGTGAACTAGAGCACCTGAACTTTATTTGGGATAAATCAGAGGCACTGAAAATGATGGCAGGTGTATGCTGACTCCTATTTAACATGATTTTGAATGTCATTGCTCAATTCTGAACACAGTTACATCCCCAGCTATAAGAGGGTGTGCACACTCATGCAACCGCATTATTTTTTGTTTGTTTGTTTTCTTCCCTCCACCTAAAATATTTCAGTTTTTTTTATTTTTATTGAGTGGTGAAGTTTATAGGTCACATTAAAGGTGGAAACATTTCTGAAATGATTTTATTTTATTTTTTTACATCACAGAAACCTGACATTTCAACAGGGGTGTGTAGACCTTTTATATCCACTGTATGTGTCATCCACAGATCCCCCCCCCAATACAAGGTGTCATCCACAGATCCCCATAACAGTGCCATTCAGAGATCCCCATAACAGTGCCATCCACAGATCCACCATAACAGTGCCATCCACAGATCCCCCATAACAGTGCCATCCGCAGATTCCCCTTAACAGTGCCATCTGCAGATCCCCCTTAACAGTGCCATCTGCAGATCCCCCATAACAGTGCCATCCATAGAGCCCCCATAACAGTGCGTCAAGTACAGATCCCCTCCATAACAGTGCGTCACCCACAGATCCCCTCCATAACAGTGGTTCATCCACAGATCCCCTCCATAACCTTATAGAAGTATATATACAATTGCTTGTAAAAAGGGCAGAAAAAACTGAGTGACCCGCATATACTAATGCACCTGTATTTTAGTGTAAATTGCACAAAAATGTGACACAATTGGGCACATATAGGTTTAGAGAATACTTGTGCCTAGTCCAACTACGCAATCTGGTTTAAAAGAAAATAATGTAAATTAATGGGAAAATGGGCATGACCTAAAATGTTAGATTTATTGCCAAAATTGCACCACAATTCTCCTATAAAATTCTGTCTCGAACTAACCCAACCGATACCAATGACATGAAATTGAGATTTATAGGACAGGATTTCCCCACAGAAATCCACTTCCTGGATCTTACTTTAATCATCCTCGACACACAATCAAGGTGGTTCCAGTCGGTGAATTTATGAGGATGCCCTTCCTAACATCCACCGTATATATATGGCGATATTCAACATGAGGCACGCTCTTGCAACCCGTGCCTCTGACCACATAATTATTTGCTCACATATCGATCTATTAATTACATATATTCTGTAACATATCCTATACATATCACATTTGTCCTTATACTTCCTCTTACTTTGTTTACCCTATGATGTTATCTTCAGCTTTATCTTAGTCTAGACCCGCTGTTGCAATACCCCTTACAATGTCAATACTGCCACCTTTGGAGGATGTCATTTCACTATCACTAGGCTTATATGCAGGGGTGTAACTACCATAGCGGCAGACCATGCGACTTGCTATGGGGCCCAGGACAAGAGGGGGCCCAGTCTTAGTTGGGATTATCACCTCTTCTACTGGGGTGAAAACTTGGTCAGGACTTTACCCTCTAACAGAACAACTTTTAGCAAATGAAACAGTGGAAAAATGGCCCAAGGGTCATTGAAAGGGGTTTAGACAGAAAACCTTCTGTCCTTTGTGGGGGACCTGTTTTGATCCTTGCTGTGGTGAATACCACACCTCGTGCCCGCTTGACATCAACCACTTCGAGCTCACGAGACCTGGTATGATCACAGGGTTTACCAAAAACGTGACATTACCCCATCCAGAGGAGCACGTAAGGTCAGGCTGGTATAGTTTACACACACCCCTCCTGTCCACGCGGGCACAGAGAGGCAACAAGCTGAGAGAGCCTTTTCACTGCCGCAGTTAAACAGCACACACTCAGCCCGGGTAACTGCCACCAGTTCTTGTTTGATATAAGCCCGGTCCACTAACGGGATTATATAGGGTCAGAAACCAACCCGCGGTAGCTTATAACTAGGCCAAAACACGGACGTGGGGATTCGTGATCGAGATACAAGATGGCACAAGATTAAATTATAGATTTAATCGCCATATGGGCACACTAGATTTAACACAATATACACAGACAATATATACAGTGGTCTGAGGTTACAGATACAGGTTATATGGTTACAACAGGGTTAAGCAGTGTAAAAGTCAGTTACCGAGTATGATGAAAGTTCCTTTGAGATGTTCTTTGCTGGAGTCCACATGAAGGGAGGTGAGCTCAGCTATTTCCTGGGTCCCTCTAAACACATTTGTAGGATGTGACCTCTCTTCAGAGAAAGATGCGCCTACTTGCTGGCACCAGATTTTTAACCTGTATCCAGCCCCTTCCCTCCCGGCCTCAGGTAGGGATCCACTCCCCCTCTTCTGGGCTGGCAGCAAATGACCCACAAAACTCTTTAGGGTTCATAGCTCCAGACCAGAGGGTCACAGGGAGATGGTTTTGGGACCAATGGACCTGCCTGGGTTCCGGCTACAAGTAGAGTCCAAACCTGGTACCGTTATGTAGTTTCTATGGGGAGATATGGATATCTCCCTATCCTGACCTCATCCCATTAAACAAAGACCATGGAAACGTACCTCGTGGCCACCGGGACACAAATATGTATCCGGTTTGCGCCTGCAATGGCCAGGTGTCATGGTCTTACCTTCTTGCTGTTCTCCTTCGTTTGACATGTGCTGGCGGCCATCTTGGTTTCTGGGTTTCTTGTAGCCTCCCACCCTGCGGCTTCTCCTTCCCACTGGGAGGAGCTGGATGCCTAGCTCATATATATAGGAGGTCTGTGGCTTCAGTTCCTTGCTTGGTCCTCCTGTGTTCTCATGCTTCTAAGACTGCTGCTGCTTCTGGTTCCTGATCCTGGCTTCGTCTGACTACCCTGCTGGTTCCTGATCCAGGCTTCGTCTAACTACCCTGCTGGTTCCTGATCCAGGCTTCGTCTGACTACCCTTCTGGTTCCTGACCTCTGGCTTCGCAAGACCCTGCTTCGGTTTAGCCATCCGTTTGGACTTTTGCCTTACAGCTTGGTTTTCAATAAAGCCTTCTTATTTCCACTTATCTCTTGTTGTACGTCTGGTTCATGGTTCCATGACATTAGGACCAAGCCATGAATTCTGACGGTACAGGGCCATCCTCGCTACCTACGCTGGTTGCCAGACTTGATCAGCAGGATCACCTGTTGGGTCGGTTCGCTGTGGCGTTGCAAACCCTGCTTGAACGCACGGCTCATTTAGCTTCCGTTGCCGATGGGTCGGTTGTCGCTCCTGGGCCCGCTCCTACTGCCGCTCCGGTTGTTGCGCCAGAGTCTACCCCGACACCTGTTGCTGCGCCTGCGGTGTTTCGGGGTATGACCGGTTCTGCCCCCCTTCCACAGCGCTTTGGGGGAGAGCCAACTCAGTGCCGAGGTTTCCTTAACCAGGTGGGCATTTATTTCGAGTTGCTGCCACATGCCTTTCCTACTGAGAGATCAAAGGTGGGCTTCTTGATCTCGCTGCTCTCGGACAAGGCCTTGGCCTGGGCCAGCCCTTTATGGGAGAACAGCAATCCGGTGGTTGCCGAGTTTTCCGGTTTTGTTGCTTCTCTTCGGAAGGTATTCGATGTGCCGGCTCGTGCTGCCTCTGCTGCGAAGCTCCTTATGTCCATCAGACAGGGTTCACGATCCGTAGCTGAATACGCCATTGAGTTTCGTACCCTGGCAGCAGAGGTGGGCTGGAATAATGAGGCTCTGGTCGCTGCTTTCTCTCATGGTCTCTCGGATGCCTTGAAGGATGAGGTTGCAGCTAAGGACCTACCAGTGGAGCTCGAGTCTCTTATTTCTTTCCTGATTTTGATTGACACCAGACTCAGGGAGAGACCTTCCTTTAAGGAGAGCCTGCGGAGGTCTTCTAACAGATTGGCGCCTACGTTTGCTGTCCCACCCGTGCCTCCCTCTCCTCCCACGCCTCCTGGGGATGACTTGTCTGGGGGTGAACCCATGCAGCTGGGGTTTGCTCGCCTGTCCGAGGGGGAGAGGGTACTCCCGAGAAGCAAGGGCCGATGCATTTACTGTGGTCTCGGTGGGCATTTTCGGTTGGCATGCCCGAACCGTCCGGGAAACGCTCGCACCTGAGATCCTGTCGGGTGCAGATCTTGTGGTGGAGTCTCCTCGTCCCCGGTTTCCCGTGTTGACAAACCAGTGATTACTGTTGTCCTCTCCTGGGTCGGGGGCTCGGTGACGACCCAGGCGTTGGTGGACTCTGGTGCTGGTGGTTTGTTCATTGATAGTGTGTTCGCTGCCACCAATTCCATTCCTCTGCAGCCTCGAGGTTCCCCACTGGCTCTTGAGGCGATAGACGGCAGACCCCTTCTGCCGCCACACATGACTCAGGAGACCCTTCCAGTGGGGATGGCCTTTGGTGCCGTTCACAGAGAGTCGGTCTGTCTCCAGGTTATTTCGTCTCCACACTACTCGGTGGTCTTGGGGTACCCCTGGCTCCAGAAGCATAATCCGACTTTCGATTGGAGATCGGCCGAGATCCTCTCGTGGTCACCGCAGTGTGGGGCTAGTTGCATCCATGGGCCTGTCAAGTTGCTGTGTACTTCCTCAGACTCTCTGTTGCCTCCTGAATACGAGGAGTACCGGGATGTATTCGATAAGGTGCGTGCGGTTGCCCTACCTCCGCACCGCCCATACGATTGTGCCATAGAGTTACAACCTGGTGCCGTTCCTCCTCGTGGCAAAGTCTATCCACTGTCGGTAGCGGAGAATGAGGCCATGGAGGAGTACGTGAGGGAGGCGCTTTCACGCGGACACATTCACAAATCCTCGTCCCCGGCAGGGGCTGGATTTTTCTTTGTGAAAAAGAAGGGCGGTGAGTTGAGGCCTTGCATCGATTACAGGGGTCTCAATCGCATCACGATCAAGAACGCTTACCCGATACCCTTGATTTCCGAGCTGTTCGATCGCCTCAAAGGGGCCACGGTCTTTACCAAACTCGACCTGAGGGCGGCATATAACCTGGTAAGGATCAAGGCGGGCGATGAGTGGAAGACCGCGTTTAACACCAGGACCGGTCATTATGAATCCTTGGTTATGCCCTTTGGGTTGTGCAATGCGCCCGCAGTCTTCCAGGAATTCATCAACGATGTTTTCCGTGACCTGTTGCAGCAGTGTGTGGTGGTCTATTTGGATGACATCTTGGTATATTCTGAATCCATGGAGGCCCACATTCTGGATGTCAGACGAGTGTTGCAACGGTTACGAGAGAACAAGCTGTTCGGTAAGCTTGAGAAATGCGAATTTCACCGATCCCAAGTAACCTTCTTAGGTTACATCATTTCCGCTGAGGGGTTCTCCATGGATCCTGAGAAGGTTTCGGCTGTCTTACAGTGGCCCCAGCCCAGTGGTCTTCGTGCCCTGCAGCGCTTTTTGGGCTTCGCCAATTATTATCGGAAGTTCATCAGGGACTTTTCCATGCTAGCCAAGCCTCTCACGGATCTGACCAGGAAGGGCAGCAATCCCCAGGTCTGGCCGCTCGAGGCCATCCGAGCTTTTGAGGCTCTAAAGTCTGCCTTTGTGTCGGCTCCGATTCTGTCGCATCCCAACCCTGGGTTGCCTTTTGTCCTCGAGGTGGACGCGTCTGAGACGGGAGTAGGCGCCCTTCTGTCTCAGCGTAGAACACCAGAGGGTCCTCTGCTTCCTTGTGGGTTTTACTCCCGGAAACTGTCTTCCGCGGAGTGCAACTATCAGATTGGTGACAGGGAGTTATTGGCCATCGTGCAGGCCCTTAAAGAATGGAGGCACTTGCTCGAGGGCTCGGTGGTTCCGGTTCTCATCCTGACGGACCACAAGAATCTGACCTACCTCTCTGAGGCCAAGAGATTGACACCACGTCAGGCCAGATGGGCTCTGTTCTTGTCACGTTTTAATTACGTGGTCTCCTACCTACCCGGTTCCAAGAACATCAGAGCGGATGCCTTATCACGGCAGTACTCCGAGCTGTCCGGGGAGGAGTCGATTCCGACTTCGGTCATACCTCCGAATCAGATCCTGGCCGCCATTCGCACCAGCCTGACCTCTCCCCTGGGTGAGCAGATTTTGGCGGCTCAATCTGGTGCTCCCTCTGGGAGACCCAACGGCAGATGTTTTGTGCCTGAGGAGTTGCGCACTCGGTTGTTGCGAACCTACCATAACTCCAAGGCCGCGGGGCATCCTGGAAAGAATCAGCTGTCCTGGGCTGTTTCACGTCTGTTCTGGTGGCCTTCTCTACGTTCCGACATCGCCGCATATGTAGCGGCATGCTCTGTTTGTGCCCAGAGTAAGTCCCCTCGGCACCTTCCGTTGGGCCTGTTGCAACCCATAGCCACCGGGGAGCGTCCATGGTCACACCTGGGGATGGATTTCATTGTGGACCTCCCTGCATCCCGAGGCCATACGGTCATTCTCATGATTTGGGTTGACCTCCTGCCTTGGGCTGAGTTTGCCAGGAACACGGCGGTGAACTCTTCCTCTGGGACGTCTCCCTTCATGGCCAATTATGGGTTCTAACCTGCCGTGTTACCGGAGGTATTCTCTCCCCAGGATATTCCGGCTGTGGAGGATCACCTTTCCGTCCTATGTGCTTCTTGGGTACAGATCCAGAGGTCTCTTGAGGTCTCTGCGCAGCGCCAGAAACTCCAGGCTGATCGCAGACGAGCGCCCGCTCCTTCCTACCAGGTCGGAGACCGCGTATGGTTGTCCACCCGCAACCTCAACCTTCGAGTGCCCACTCCCAAGCTGGCGCCTCGCTTTGTTGGTCCCTTCCGAGTGCTTCGCAGGGTAAACCCGGTAGCCTATGCCCTTGCGCTTCCTCCTGGCATGCGGATCTCCAACGTGTTTCATGTCTCCCTGTTGAAGCCACTGGTGTGTAATCGTTTCACTTCCTCGGTTCCTCGGCCTCGTCCGGTCCAAGTGGGCAATCGTGAGGAGTATGAGGTGAGCAATATCCTGGACTCACGCCTGGTCCGCGGTCGGGTGCAGTTTTTGGTCCATTGGCGTGGTTATGGTCCAGAGGAGCGTTCCTGGGTTCCCTCCGCAGATGTCCATGCTCCTGCCTTGCTCCGAGCCTTCCACGCACGCTTCCCTCAGAAACCGTTCTTTACTCCGCGGAGGAGGGGCCCTTGAGGGGGAGGTACTGTCATGGTCTTACCTTCTTGCTGTTCTCCTTCGTTTGACATGTGCTGGCGGCCATCTTGGTTTCTGGGTTTCTTGTAGCCTCCCACCCTGCGGCTTCTCCTTCCCACTGGGAGGAGCTGGATGCCTAGCTCATATATATAGGAGGTCTGTGGCTTCAGTTCCTTGCTTGGTCCTCCTGTGTTCTCATGCTTCTAAGACTGCTGCTGCTTCTGGTTCCTGATCCTGGCTTCGTCTGACTACCCTGCTGGTTCCTGATCCAGGCTTCGTCTAACTACCCTGCTGGTTCCTGATCCAGGCTTCGTCTGACTACCCTTCTGGTTCCTGACCTCTGGCTTCGCAAGACCCTGCTTCGGTTTAGCCATCCGTTTGGACTTTTGCCTTACAGCTTGGTTTTCAATAAAGCCTTCTTATTTCCACTTATCTCTTGTTGTACGTCTGGTTCATGGTTCCATGACACCAGGCGATTCATAATTCCTTATGAAAGGTAGATGCCAACATGTCTGGGAGGTCTCATTGATCCTGGGCAAGGGTGGATACCCCATGCTGAGGGTTTTCCTGCAGGATTCAGTTGGCTCCAAACTGGTGCATTGAAGCCTGGACCCCCTGGGGGCTTTCTTCCTTGCCAACTGACACTCAGATGGCTGGGGGGGTGGAAACCCATTTTGCAGGTACACTGAACATGCCAAGAGGTGCATCAAATTACAATCAGGGCTGGGGCTTTGAAGCAGGGCCCTCCTGTGGAGTTCCCTACCTCCGCTATCTGTCAGCAGATGGGGGTGTGAGGACATGGCTATATATTAATCCATATTCCTCACACTTGCTTTGGGGCCCTTACTTCTCTTTGTTCGCCACTGCTTATATGTTATTAGATAGTCAGCTAATTGTGTTTCAATAGCCCACTACATTGATATTAGCTATACTTTAAATATTAGTCCCCCCCCCCCCCCCCCCCCCGGGATACTCTGCCTATGTGACTAGTGTTCAAGTTACAGATGTATAAGACTTTTTTGTCACCATAGTTATATTGATAGTTATTCTGCCGTGTGCAGTTAAGTACTGCCATTCACTGTAATGCCGCAGTTGGCTGCTGGCATTGCAGTGATTGGATGACCGGAACGCGTCATCGGGTGCTATATATATATAATTTTTTTAGCACAACCTGCGCTAAATAGCTTGCAATTGTTTGGCCTCTGCAGACAGCGACATTATCTGCGCTACATCTCCTGTCTAACGTGTGCACAGCCTAAAAATATCTGTGACATCCAGTGTACTTTTCCCATAGACGATGTCCGCTGCGGACAGTTACATTACCTGCACTACATCTCTAGTATAATGTTAGCGCATCCAAAATATCAGTGACATTCAGTGTAAACTTTTTTTGCCGCTGGTAACAGCGACATTATTTGCGCTACATCTCCTGTGTTACTTGTGCGCAAGCCTAAAAATATCTGTGACATCCAGTGTACTTTTTATGTAGACTGTGTCCGCTGCTGACAGTTACATTACCTGCGCTACATCTCCTGTATAACAGCGCATCCAAAATATCAGTGATATTCAGTCTAATTTTTTTTTCTGCTGGTGGCACCGACATTACCTGCACTACATCTCCTGTATAATGTTAGCACATACGAAATATCAGTGACATTGAGTGCAATTTTTTTCCACGCTGATGACAGCGACATTATCTGCGCTACAGCTCCTATGTAACGTCTGCAGCCTAAAAGTATCAGTGACATCCAGTGTACTTTTTCTGTAGACAGTGTTTACTGCGGACAGATACATTACCTGTGCTACATCTCCTGTATAATGTTAACGTATCCGAAATATCAGTGACAATTCAGTGTAATTTTTTATTAGGCTGTGGTGACAGCGGCATTACTTGCGCTATTCCTCCTGTTTAACGTGTGTGCATCCTAAATATCAGTGACATTCATTAAGTGAAATTTTTAATTGGGCTGTGGTGACAACGACATTACTTGCACTATACCTCCTGTTTTACGTTTACGCATCCTAAAAATATCTGTGACATTGTGTGTACTTTATTTGCACATACACTTGCAAAACCTGCGCTACAGTACGTGTGACATACTTGCAAGCATATATACCATTTAATATGCGCAAGGTGAGGGGTAAGGGAAGTGGACGTGCTGCTGATGGTGCACGCAGAGGCCGTGGCCCTGGGCGCAGTGAGCCCAAGTAACACACTCATTAACGATACCTAGCTTCAGGGGCGTTGCTAGGGTCTGAAAACATCCAGGGCACAAGTCCACAGTGTTGAAATTTTAATAATAATTAACATACAAGCCAACGTACTTAAATAACTGATTTTATTCTTCCATACATTACAACATTTGATAATTTTCCAATATCTGTTATGTTTCATTTCCTCACCACTGCAGAAATCTTTGCTTGGGCCCTTTAATATTGATGGTAGAGAAACCTGGGCAACCCCACAGATCATACCCTCACCCCCCTTGTACTGGTTCCGCTCCTGCGGCAGAACTCATGCCTGCGCAGGCCGCAAGTAGCAGACTAGTGGAACAAGTACAAAGGGGGTTGGGGGGTTGGATCTGTGAGGTTGCCCAGGTCCAATCAATATTAAAGGGCCCTGGAATAGCCAAATAAAAAATATATATGCTACCAGCATAACATTCGGGGCACTGGACAAAACATCCGGGGCTCAAGCCTCGAATGTGTTGACCTAATGACATCCCTGCCTATCTTTATTTCCCAGTTTGCAGGGCGGTGCAGTACACCACTCTCAAAGTTAGACCAGTACGACCAGGCGGTCGTTTGCATTGCAGCAGATAATGCTTCCAGTCGGTTAAGCACCACCCTGTCTTCCACAAAGTCCTGTCTCAGTAGCCAAGAGTCTGGTCAACAGAATCCTCACCCTGATACTCCTTCCACCCACCATGGAGAGTCTTGGCAAACAAGTGATCCCACACTCGAATATTCTGAGAAGCTGTTTTTAATCACCAGTCCTAAATTTAGGCCTCTCGCCAAGCTCGCTTGAAGAGGGACATGAGAAGATCTTGTGCCCTGATTCCCAAACTCTGGAACATCCACAGTCAGAAGAAGATGACGGTGGGGAACGGCAATTAGTGTTTCACGAGGTGGATGATGATGATGAGACACAGTTGCCAATAAGTCAACAGCAATTAGTGTCTCAAGAGGTTTGTGATGAGGATGAGACACAGATGTTAATAACTGAGGTTGTTGTTAGGTCAACAAGTCAGGAGGATGAACAGTGTGAGGAAGTGGAAGAGGAGGTGCTGGACGATGAAGTCATTGACCCAACCTGGGAGGTGGCAAGCCAAGTGAGGACAACAGTACAGAGGGGGAGAAATCAACAGCACCGCAACAGGCTGGAAGAGGCAGTGTGGTGGCAAAAGGGAGAAGGCGGGCCACACCAAACAGGCCCGCAACTGTTCCCCGGAGCACCCCCTTGGGGCAATCTCCCTTGCCAAGGGGTAGGTGTTCCGCAGTCTGGCACTTTATCCAGGAACGTGCGCACAAAAATGAATTGTAATTTGCAACCTGTGATGTACCAAAAGAGCAGGGGCGTGAACACTAGCAACCTCACCACCACCAGCATGATCCACCACATGGCATTAAAGCACCCTAATAGGTGGGCCTAACGCCTGGGTCCACAACCAGTGTCTGTGGGTCACACCACTGCCTCCTCTTCCCCTGTGTTACGTGCTGGCCAATCCCCTGTCCAAGACGCAGGCCCGGATGCCTCCCGCCATGCACCTGGACCTTCACAAGCATCATCAGCTAGCACATCCACTTCTGTGTCCCAGCGCAGCGTACAGATGTCTATACCAGAGGCTTTTGAACGAAAGCGCAAATACCGAGCCACCCACACACAGACCATAGCACTAAATGCGCTCCTTTCCAAATTGCTGGCCCTGGAAATGTTGCCATCTAGGCTTGTGGACACTAAGGCTTTTTGCAGCCTGATGGCGGCAGCTGACCCTCCGTAATCTGTTCCCAGCCGCCAATATTTTTCACGGTGTGCAGTCCCAGGCTTACACCAGTATGTGTCCCGCAACATCACCCGTGCCCTGACCAACGCAGTTATTGGGAAGGTCCACTTAACGACTGATACATGGAAAAGTGCTTTTGGCCAGGGACACTACATTTCCCTGACAGCACATTGGGTGAACGTTGTGGAGGCTGGGAGCGAGTCATACCCTGGAATGGCACAGGTGCTATGGACGCCATGAATTGCGGGCCCTACTTCCAAAAGGGCTTCCGCCGTCTCCTATGTTAGTGCCTGCAACACCCCTTTCTCCTTCACTGCCTCCTCCTCCACTTCCAACTCTGAATTATCATCTTGCAGCACCACTCAGCCATCAGTCAGTAGCTGTAGCACTGCAGTGGGGAAGCTGCAACAGGCTGTGCTTAAACTGATATGCATAGGTGACAAACAGCACACCGCCGCAGAGCTGTGGCAGGGGATAAGGCACCAGACTCTCGCAACTCAACCTACAACCAGGCATGGTTGTGTCTGATAATGGCCGTAACTTGGTGGCGGTTTTTGGAGCTCGGCAAGCTCACACACCATGCCTAGCCCACGTGTTCAACCTAGTATTTCAGCGGATTCTCAAAACCCCAATTTGCCTGAGCTACTGGTGAAGCTGTGCCGTGTGCCCATTAGTGATAGACAAACATCGTTCTGGATGGTTTGCGAACGTCCACGCAATCAAATGTTCGCGAACCACAAGTTCGCAGTGGGCCCTAATCACTTTAATAGCAGGCAAAACTGAAAACCTTCAGCTCATATTTGCAGCCACCAAATACTAAGTAGAAGTGCACAAATAGCCCCACAACATGGACAGTGACATACTATAGGGGGATCCATGACAAAAATATGTATCTTAATCAGGGGACATTTTTATGCGTCCTAAAGGGAAATTCTCTGAAATGTGCCCTGTCGGAGCCTAGAAATTTTTTATTTTAGGCCACGGGTGTATTGACCCTTTTAAAATTAGGCAATCACCTGACATAAAAGAAGTTCTGATTATGTAACTTGAGGTAGATTATGCGGTCAATGGATATAAATTTTACTGCAGGCCAGTACAAATAGAGGTCAAATACATATGTTTAAAAGAACTAAAAATATAAAATTGGATTAAAAACATGGCTAACAAAATCCCCCCTCTTGAAAAAAAAACTAATGATAATAGTTGAAATTCAATAACACGTTGTCATCATACGTGTTGAATTCCTCCGAGGCCCCAACAATTATTCATTCATCGTACAGAAAAGAACAACTATGTGGCTGGAGGTAGATTACACAGTCATTGGATACCAATTTTACAGCAGGCCGATGGACTACAGGCCCCAAAAATTATGCATTCACAGTACAGAAAAGATCAAGTGATTATGTGGCTGGAGGTCTAATAGATGGTCAATGTATATCAATTTTACTAAAGGGTAGTACAAATATAGGTCAAATAAAAATGCTTAAAAGAACAAAAATATAAAATTGCATTAAAAACATGGCTAACAAATTCCCCTCTCTTGAAAAAAAAACCTAATGATAATAGTTGAAACACATGGTCGTCCCAGGTGTTGAATTTCTCCAAGGCCCAATACATTAGGCATTCACCGGACAGAAAATACCTTTTATGCCACTGTATTTACCTAAAACAGGACCATTATTTGTTCTGGGTGGTGGCGGATATTTGTGGGCTGTCATGAGGAAATTCAATTAAAACGTGGTCATCACAGGTGTTGAATTCCTCCGATATTCATGCCTCATTCATATTTAGAAATGCGAGGTAGTCCCACACTATCGTGAGCTAGGTGAGTGCGCTTATTGGTCACGATTCCCCCTGCTGCGCTGAGCATCCTTTTGGACAGGACACTCGACGAGGGTCAGGCCAAGAGTTTCATGGCAAATTATGCCAGCTCTGGTCACAGGTCAAGCCTGCATACCCATTAGTCCAGGGGTTCCTCGCTTCTCAGAGCGTCCACATTGGCAGTTAACCCGATGTAGTCGGACACCTGCCAGTCTTGGCATTCCCTGAGGCTGGATTCAGAGGGTGTCTGTCGATGGGTTGGCTGCAAGAATCATCTCATATCTGAAGTGACCAACACATCTTCAAACCGCCTTCTTCTTACAGACGCGGTAGGATTGCTACTTGCACCTGTTTCACTGTGGGTGGAAATTCCTCTGACAGCGCCCACAACAGCAGAATGCAGTATCTCTCGCAGCAAGGCCTGGAAATGTTGTATTGTGACATTCCTCTGTGATGTTGGTAACATGTCTGCCATTTTGTGTTTGTACCGGGGGTCTAAGTACGTTGCCACCCAGTACTGGTCCTTGCCCTTTATGCTTTTTTTGCAGGAGTCCCTCTTCAAACACTGGAGCATGAAGGCCCCCATTTGCACTAAATTGGAAGTGGTGAAGCGCCCTGGCTCCTGCTCATTGCCCAGGAGAATGTCATCCTCGGTCTCCTCCCCCCATCCACGGACAACACCAGGGATCCCCAAAAAGTTTAAAGTCCACCTCAAAGCCTGCTCTACTTGCTCCTCCTACTCTTCCCCCCAGCCACCATCTTTCTTTGACTCCTCTATAGACTCCTGCTGACTTGTCTCAGATGGAGTAGCCGCCCTGGAACTTCATTCAGCATTGCGACTTCCTCATCTTCCAGCTCTTGCTCCTCAACGGCTTGATCAATTACACAATGCAATGCACACTCCAGAAAGAAGGTGTAAGGTACGATGTCACTGATAGTGCCCTGGCTGCGACTGACCAGTTTGGTGATCTCATCAAATGGCCACAGAAGTCTGCATGCATCGCGTATGAGCAGCCACTTGCACGGGGAAAACAAAACAAGCTCCACAGAACCTGTCCTGCTGCAGAGTTCGTACAGGTAGTCATTAACGGCACATTGCTGCTGGAATAGCCTATCAAGCATATACAAGGTGGAGTTCCAGCGCGTTGGGCAGTCACAAATCAGAAATCTGAGGGGCAAATGGTGTCGCTAGACAAGAAACAAGAAAATGGAGCTCATAGTACCAAAAAGTAAAAATATGCTTTATTTGAACATAATTAAAAGATATACATAAATAGGGAGACAAATAAATGTTATGCCATTTAAAAAGTGAATAGGAACAGAGAAAGAGCACCACCCTGGGATGGCACACAGGTCAGTTGTAAAATATCAATGTATGAGTCAAGGAAAAATACTGGGTACAATGACCAACCTATGACCTGATAGCGAGGTAAAAAACAAAATACATAGGTGAGTCAGTAGTCAACAAACAGACCTGCAAGGCAGTAAGGGTACTTTCACACTTGCGTTGTTTGATTCCGGCAGGCAGTTCCGTTGCCTGAACTGACTGCCTGATCAGGCAAACTGTATGCAAACGGATGTCATTTTTTCTGACTGATCAGGCATTTTTCTGACTGATCAGGATCCTGATCAGTCAGAAAAATGCCTGATCAGTCAGAAAAATGCCTGATCAGTCAGAAAAATGCATTGCAATACCGGATCCGTTTTTCCGGTGTCATCAGGCAAAACGGATCCGTTTTTTTTTTTTTTTTTTCATTTTTAAAGGTCTGCGCATGCGCAGACCGGAATGACGGATCCGGCATTCCGGTATTTTGAATGCCTGATCCGGCACTAATGCATTCCTATGGAAAAAAATGCCTGATCAGGCATTCAGGCAAGTCTTCAGTTTTTTTCGCCGGAGATAAAACCGTAGCATGCTACGGTTTTCTCTTTTGCCTGATCAGTCAAAACAACTGAACTGAAGACATCCTGATGCAAACTGAACGGATTACTCTCCATTCAGAATGCATGGGGATATGCCTGATCAGTTATTTTCCGGTATAGAGCCCCTGTGACGGAACTCTATGCCGGAAAAGAAAAACGCAAGTGTGAAAGTACCCTAAACCAAGGTTTGTTTAGCAGGTGCAATATGAGGAGTAAACAACAAACCACAGTGGAGACCAGGTGTGGTAGAACACCAAGGTCAAAATGCCCTGCAGAAGAGCAGAGACTCACCTAAGGAGGACCGTATGCTAAGTTACCCAGGATGGCGCTACACCGTGCAGGTCTGTTTGTTGACTACTGATGGCGCTTTACTGCCATGCAGGTCTGTTTGTTGACTACTGACTCACCTATGTGATTAAATCCCATGATTTTTAACAATAAATTTACATATCCATGACACCATGATTCCATACAGAATTACAACAATTTATCACCAACAAACATTATGTGCATGATTCTGTGATACAATATATATTTCCTCTAAGACGTGATGTGTGTACATCAATTATGTATATTTATAGAAGAGAACAATAATTTTCCAATAATGGAGATGATATTACTCTCAATATTATCAAAGATAAATTTAAGTGGCCCATCCAACAATTCATTCTATAGAAGTGTAGAATCCATTAAATAGAAATCACGTCCTATCCAGCCCATTCAAAAGAAATTTGCATAGACCAGATGGAGTTCTACTCCCACATAGATATTTTCAGAGCGAATTTCAGTGACCCATTCAATTATTCGCTTCATAAAAAATTCCACGACCATTCAGAAAAAAGTAAAAATCATATTTAGTGTGGAGCACTGCAGGGGATGATCGATGGACCCAAGTGCAACTGGGCCCACCATAATATAGTGGGTCCAGTGCAGTTGGGCCCACCGTCATACCCCAACAATACTGGACACATACATAATCGGTTATCCCAAATCCATGATTGTGAAAAAATCACCATCCATACTCGTACAAAAAACGTAGTGATCGACACAATCTTCTAATACAGGCTGTATTACAACCTACAGTAACGTGTCCTGTGCAAAAATATTATCAAAATGAAAACTCCAAAATCCATAATGATACATATACATAAAACTAATAATTCATTCTCAGGGGTGATAGATGTGCCCAAGTCCAGCCGGGTACCATCAATGGTGGTTATTCCAGCCCAGTCAGGCACATCATCACCCAAAATGTGAAAAAATCCTTAAAAAGTATTATGTTTCAGTCCCAACCTATGTAGATCTAATACCATTGAGTCAATTCATCAATTCACAATAATCTGGCCCAAATGTCATAGCGGATTCCTTGTCAGATAATCATGACCCTAACCACATAGATGAAAGAATACCCAAAGTATGTATATTTAGAGTCCCATATGTCCCTCCTTTCAAGTGCATCTATCATAATTCATCTTTATGTTGATATCTTCTTTTTAGTTTAGCATCACCAAAATTCCCGGCCTATGTAGAAGCTCCTCCTCCACTCGCACACCTCCAATCCTTATACCATGACCACACGAAAACTAAATAGAATAAAAAACAATTAAAATCACTGAAAAATTCAGTAACAATGCTACCCTAAATAAAGGATTTGAAACTCAAAGCCTCATTTAATCCATGAGGAGTCACCGTATTGAGCAGAACCATCCACTTTGTCTCTTTTTGGAGGAGGCAGCGTTTAATGTTGCCCCCCTCTAATCCCCAAGCGTACACGATCTATCCCTTTAAAGAGAATGCCCCTAGGGTTGCAGCCATGCACCTCCCTGAAATGTCTTGCCACTGGTTTTAACTTCCTGAGCTTATCGCACTCTATAATCTCGGCAGCCGCCTTAATATCACGAATGTGTTCCAGGACTCTCGTCCTGAGTGCCCTCGTGGTCATACCTATATTGATAAGCCCACAGGGGCACTCAGCACGATAGATCACCGCCTCTGTTTTACAGGAGATGTGATGCACAATTTTGTACTCCTTCTCCCTGTTGGTGTTAGTAAATTTATCTGATCGAATCATATATTTACATGCAGTACAATCACCACAGGGAAAGAAACCCCACTGTAGGCCCTTATCTCCAAATATCCCCCCCCCCTTTTTTTTTTGTAGGGGCTACATAGTGGCTCCTGGTCACTATATCTCTCAAGTTTTTGCTCTCTTCCAAGTAACCAGCGGTCTATCAGAGATAACCTTTTGCAGGTTTCTATCTGTGCGAAGGACCTGCCAATGTCTATGGAGAATATCCTGCATTTGTCTCCATTGGGCTGTCACCACCAGACATCTGAGAAGCTCTGACAGATGCCTTTCAGAACCTCCTCCTTGAGCTTCCTTTGTTTTGCTTTCAGTTCCTCATCTCGTTAGCCTCTCTCAGCTGTCATGTAGTTGTACTGATTGCATCCCTTTAAATTCCTCCCCATAGTGCATCAGTTTGCGGTTTATATTACTTCCTGGAGTGTGTGTGCATGCTGATCCTACTTCCCAGTCTTCTACAAGATAAGTGTTGTGCATTCATTTGTGTTTTTCTGTTTGCTGGATCCCAGGTGACTCTGACTCCCTCCGTATCTAGTGTAGGGAGCCGGTGGTCGTGTCCCCTCACTATTATAGGGTGTTCAGGTGTTATACAGTCGAGGTACGAGGATATGCGATCATCTACCATTGGGATTTTCGCATAGGCTGAGCAGTCAGGGAGAGTGCCAGGTCTGATGCAGGGGTCTCCCTTTTTGTTCCTTAGTTTTGGATCCAGTGAGTCGTATATTCATTTTGTGTTGTCTTGTTTCCTGTACACCTTCCGTGACATTGTAAATCGCCAAAATCGTCTCAAGCATGGATCCGTTTCACTTTTGACTGAACGCTTTCAGGGTCTTTCATTGGAGGTAGCAGCTCTCCGTAAGACTCTTTCTCAGTTTCTAGTGACCGGTTCAGCTGGCGTTCATGGAGTTTGTTCTGAGCCTAAGATCTCGCTCCCGGATAAGTTCTCCGGGGGTAGTGAGAATTTTGTGCGTTTTAGAGAGGCTTGCAAACTCCATTTTTGCCTTCTTCCCCATTCCTCTGGTGATGAGGAACGGAGGGTGGGGATCATTATATCGCTGCTCAGGAGTAACGCTCAGTCGTGGGCCTCTTCGCTGCCGGTGGGGGCACGGCCCCTCCGTTCAGTGGATTAATTCTTTTTAGCCCTGGGTCAGATATATGATGATCCAGATCGTATTGCTTTGGCTGAGTCTAGACTGCGTCTGTTATGCCAGGGAAAACAATCCGCAGAGATATACTGCTAAGAATTTCGCAGATGGGCAGCTGATACTGGTTGGAATGATGCTGCACTCCGAAGTCAATTTTGCCATGGTCTTTCAGAGGGATTGAAAGATGCATTTGCCTTTCATGAGAGGCCTACCTCCTTGGACTCTGCCATGTCTCGGGCCGTTTGTATTGACAGGCGTCTTAGAGAGAGAGGAGAGATCACTCCTTCCTGTCATACTCAATCCCAGGACAGTGCAGTGGTCTCATTCAGTGCGCAGGGGTCTCAGTCGCTGTCAACCCCTTCTGAGCAGGAGCCCATGCAGCTGGGGTTGATTGCCTCTGACAATAGAAGATTCAGCCCGCATGGGAAGGTTTGTTTTTGTTGTGGAGGTATAAATCATTTGGCAAATGTTTGTCCCTCTAGGAGATTCAGACAGTCTTTTGAGAATAATAAAGAAACAAAAAGGAAAAAATCCTTTAAAAATGTTCCATCTGTTAACATTGGCAGGGTTGAGGCGGAAATTGAAGGTTTTCCGTTTGCTTGTAGTTCCCGTTTTGTCCTGCCTGCCAGGGTGGCGCTAGAGAGCAAGACAAATTTTTGTGAGATTTTTGTAGATAGTGGAGCAGCTGTCAATCTCATTGATAATCAATTTGCGCTAACTCATGGTTTCCAGGTATGCACTTTGGGAAAGGATATTCCTGTTTTTGCTATTGATTCCACTCCACTTTCTCAGAAATCATTAAAGGGCATAGTTCACAATATCCGTTTAATTGTGAATGATGCTCATGTTGAGGATGTGTCATGTTTCGTCCTTAGCGGATTGCCTAGTCCTCTAGCGTTGGGGCTACCCTGGCTCACTAAACATAACCCCACCATTGATTGGCAAGCGAGGCAAATAAATGGTTGGAGTGACTTTTGCAGAGAGAATTGCCTCACGACATCTGTTTCGGAGGTTTCTACTAAGACTGTACCTTCTTTTCTCTCTGAATTTTCGGATGTCTTCTCTGAGAGCGGAGTTCAGGGTTTGGCCCCTCACAGGGAGTACGATTGCCCTATTAATCTCATCCCAGGCGCCAAGCTGCCTAAATCTCGTTTATACAATCTCTCCCAACCTGAAAGGGTCGCTATGCATGCTTATATCTCTGAGAGTCTGAGAAAGGGACACATACGACCCTCGAAGTCACCTGTTGCCGCTGTTTTTTTCTTTGTTAAGAAAAAAGATGGTTCTTTAAGACCATGTCTGGATTTCAGGGAGCTGAACAGTATCACAATTTGTGACCCTTATCCGCTTCCTCTGATCCCGGACCTGTTTAACCAGATTGTTGGGGCTAAAAAAAAAATCCAAATTAGATCTAAGAGGGGCATACAACCTGGTCAGGGTCAGAGAAGGAGACGAATGGAAGACGGCCTTCAATACCCCTGAGGGCAATTTTAAGAATTCGGTTATGCCTTTTGGTTTGCTGAATGCTCCAGCCGTTTTTCAGCATTTTGTCAACAGCATTTTTTATCATTTAATGGGGAAATTTGTATTAGTGTATTTGGATGACATTTAGATTTTTTCTCCTGATTTCAAAACTCATAAGGAACGTAAGTGTCAGGTCTTGCTCATCCTGCGGGAGAATAAATTGTACGCAAAACTGGAAAAATGTGTGTTTGCGGTTCCAGAAATTCAATTTCTGGGGTTTCTTCTCTCCGCTTCTGGTTTTCGCATGGACCCCAAGAAGGTCCGCGCTGTGCTTGAGTGGGAGCTTCCTGAGAATCAGAAGGAGCTGATGCGTTTTTTGGGCTTTGCCAATTATTACAGGAAGTTTATTTTGAATTATTCCTCTGTTGTTAAACCACTCACTGATATGACTAGAAAGGGGGTAGATTTTTCTTCCTGGTCGGTAGAGGCGCGTAAGGCCTTTTCTGATATCAAGGAGAGTTTTGCTTCCGCTGCCATCTTGGTACTACCTGATATTTCTCTACCCTTCATAGTTGAGGTTGATGCTTCTGAGGTGGGTGTGGGTGCGGTCTTGTCTCAAGGTTCCTCTCCTGCCAAATGGCGACCTTGTGCCTTTTTCTCGAAGAAACTCTCCTCCGCAGAGAGAAATTACGATGTGGGAGATAGGGAGTTGTTGGCCATCAAGTTGGCTTTTGAGGAATGGCGCCATTGGCTAGAGGGAGCCAGACACCCTATTACCGTGTTTATTGACCATAAAAATCTAGCCTACTTGGAGTCAGCCAAGCGTCTGAACCCGAGACAGGCCAGATGGTCTTTGTTCTTTTCAAGGTTTAATTTTGTTGTCACGTTCCGCCCTGGGGTTAAGAATGTGAAGGCAGATGCCCTGTCACGTGGTTTTCCGGGAGGTGGGAATTTTGAAGACCCGGGTCCCATTTTGGCTGAAGGTGTGGTGGTCTCTGCTCTTTTTCCTGAATTGGAGGCAGAGGTGAAGGCAGCCCAGTCAGAGGCTCCTGATCTTTGTCCTCCTGGGAGGTTGTTTGTGCCTCTCGCTTTAAGACACAAGATTTTTAAGGAACAACACGATACTGTCCTTGCTGGGAACCCGGGGGCAAGAGCCACAGTGGTTCTCATCGCTCGGAGATTCTGGTGGCCAGCGCTTCGTAAGTCGGTTGAGGGTTTTGTGGCAGCCTGCGAGACCTCCGCTCGTGCCAAAGTCCCTCATTCACGGCCATCAGGTCCTCTCCTTCCCTTACCCATTCCTTCCCGTCCTTGGACCCATCTGTCCATGGACTTCATTACGGACCTGCCTCGTTCCTCGGGGAAGACTGTGATTCTGGTGGTGGTGGACCGTTTTAGCAAAATGGTGCATTTCATCCCTTTTCTTGGCTTGCCCAATCCTAAGACGCTGGCGCAGGCATTTATTGATCACATTGTCAAATTGCATGGTATTCCTTCAGACATAGTCTCTGATAGGGGCACGCAGTTTGTTTCCAGATTCTGGAAGGCTTTCTGTTCTCGCTTGGGGGTTCGGTTGTCATTCTCTTCTGCTTTCCACCCACAGTCGAATGGCCAGACAGAGTGCGTCAATCAGAATCTGGAGACATATCTGCGCTGTTTTGTGGCGGAGAATCATGAGGATTGATGTTCTTTTTTGTCCCTTGCTGAGTTTGCTTTAAATAACCGTCGTCAGGAGTCCTCTGATAAGTCACAATTTTTTGGTGCATATGGGTTTCATCCGCAGTTTGGGACATTCTCGGGAGAGGGGTCTTCTGGTTTACCTGATGAGGATGGATTCTCCTCGTCTTTGTCATCTATTTGGCAAAAGATTCAGGTTAATCTAAAGAGCATAAGTGAGAGATATAAGCGTGTGGCAGATAAGAGACGTGTGCCTGGTCCGGACCTGAATGTTGGTGATCTGGTGTGGTTGTCTACTAAGAATATCAAATTGTAGGTTCCCTCCTGGAAGTTGGGTCCTAAGTTTATTGGGCCTTACAAAATCTTGTCTGTCATCAATCCTGTTGCCTACCGTCTTGATCTTCCTCAGACTTGGAAGATCCATAATGTTTTTCATAAGTCCTTATTAACCACTTCAGCCCCGCTAGGTGAAACCCCCTTCATGACCAGAGCACTTTTTACACTTCGGCACTACACTCCTTTCACCGTTTATCGCTCGGTCATGCAACTTACCACCCAAATGAATTTTACCTCCTTTTCTTCTCACTAATGGAGCTTTCATTTGGTGGTATTTTATTGCTGCTGACATTTTTACTTTTTTTGTTATTAATCGAAATGTAACGATTTTTTTGCAAAAAAATGAAATTTTTCACTTTCAGCTGTAAAATTTTGCAAAAAAAACGACATCCATATATAAATTTTTCACCAAATTTATTGTTCTACATGTCTTTGATAAAAAAAAAATATTTGGGCAAAAAAAAAATGGTTTGGGTAAAAGTTATAGCATTTACAAACTATGGTACAAAAATGTGAATTTCCGCTTTTTGAAACAGCTCTGACTTTCTGAGCACCTGTCATGTTTCCTGAGGTTCTACAATGCCCAAACAGTATAACTACCCCACAAATGACCCCATTTCGGAAAGTAGACACCCTAAGGTATTCGCTGATGGGCATAGTGAGTTCATAGAACTTTTTATTTTTTGTCACAAGTTCGCGGAAAATGATGATTATTTTTATTTTTTTATTTTTTCTTACAAAGTCTCATATTCCACTAACTTGCGACAAAAAATAAAAAAATTTAGGAACTCACCATGCCCCTCACAGAATACCTTGGGGTGTCTTCTTTCCAAGATGGGGTCACTTGTGGGGTAGTTATACTGCCCTGGCAATTTAGGGGCCCAAATGTGTGAGAAGTACCTTGCAATCAAAATGTGTAAAAAATGACCGGTGAAATCCAAAAGGTGCACTTTGGAATATGCGCCCCTTTGCCCACCTTGGCAGCAAAAAAGTGTGACACATCTGGTATCGCCGTACTCAGGAGAAGTTGGGGAATGTGTTTTGGGGTGTCATTTTACATATACCCATGCTGGGTGAGAAAAATATCTTGGTCAAATGCCAACTTTGTATAAAAAAATGGGAAAAGTTGTCTTTTGCCAAGATATTTCTCTCACCCAGCATGGGTATATGTAAAATGACACCCCAAAACACATTGCCCAACTTCTCCTGAGTACGGCGATACCAGATGTGTCACACTTTTTTGCTGCCAAGGTGGACAAAGGGGCACATATTCCAAAGTGCACCTTTCGGATTTTGCAGGGCATTTTTTACACATTTTGATTGCAAAGTTCTTCTCACACATTTGGGCCCCTAAATTGCCAGGGCAGTATAACTACCCCACAAGTGACCCCATTTTGGAAAGAAGACACCCCAAGGTATTCCGTGAGGGGCATGGCGAGTTCCTAGAATTTTTAATTTTTTGTCGCAAGTTAGTGGAATATGAGAATTTGTAAGGAAAAAAGAAAAAAAAAGAAAAATCATCATTTTCCGCTAAATTGTGACAAAAAATAAAAAATTCTAGGAACTCGCCGTGCCCCCCACGGAATACCTTGGGGTGTCTTCTTTCCAAAATGGGGTCACTTGTGGCGTAGTTATACTGCCCTGGCAATTTAGGGGCCCAAATGTGTAAGAAGTACCTTGCAATCAAAATGTGTAAAAAATGGCCTGCGAAATCCGAAAGGTGCTCCTTTGCCCACCTTGGCTGCAAAAAAGTGTCACACATGTGGTATCGCCGTACTCAGGAGAAGTTGGGCAATGTGTTTTGGGGGGTCATTTTACATATACCCATGCTGGGTGAGAGAAATATCTTGGCAAAAGACAACTTTTCCCATTTTTTTATACAAAGTTGGCATTTGACCAAGATATTTTTCTCACCCAGCATGGGTATATGTAAAATGACACCCCAAAACACATTCCCCAACTTCTCCTGAGTACGGCGATACCACATGTGTGACACTTTTTTGCAGCCTAGATGCGCAAAGGGGCCCAAATTCCTTTTAGGAGGGCATTTTTAGACATTTGGATCCCAGACTTCTTCTCATGCTTTAGGGCCCCTAAAAATCCAGGGCAGTATAAATACCCCACATGTGACCCCACTTTGGAAAGAAGACACCCCAAGGTATTCAATGAGGGGCCTGGCGAGTTCCTAGAATTTTTTTTTTTTTTGCATAAGTTAGCGGATATTGATTTTTTTTTGTTTTTTTTTCTCACAAAGTCTCACTTTCCGCTAACTTAGGACAAAAATTTCAATCTTTCATGGACTCAATATGCCCCTCACGGAATACCTTGGGGTGTCTTCTTTCCGAAATGGGGTCACATGTGGGGTATTTATACTGCCCTGGCTTTTTAGGGGCCCTAAAGCGTGAGAAGAAGTCTGGAATATAAATGTCTAAAAATGTTTACGCATTTGGATTCCGTGAGGGGTATGGTGCGTCCATGTGAGATTTTATTTTTTGACACAAGTTAGTGGAATATGAGACTTTGTAAGAAAAAACAAAAACAAACAAAAAATTTCCGCTAACTTGGGCCAAAAAAAATGGCTGAATGGAGCCTTACCAGGGGGGGGAGTAATCAATGACAGGGGGGTGATCAATGACAGGGGGGTGATCACCCATATAGACTCCCTGATCACCCCCCTGTCATTGATCACCCCCCCTGTAAGGCTCCATTCAGACATCCGCATGATTTTTTACGGATCCATGGATACATGGATCGGATCCACAGAACGCATGCGGACGTCTGAATGGAGCCTTACAGGGGGGTTATCAATGACAGGGGGTGATCAGGGTAATCAGGGTGATCACCCCCCTGTCACTGATCACCCCCCTGTAAGGCTCCATTCAGACATCCGCATGATTTTTTACTGATCCATGGATACATGGATCGGATCCACAGAACGCATGCGGACGTCTGAATGGAGCCTTACAGGGGGGTTATCAATAACAGGGGGTGATCAGGGTAATCAGGGTGATCACCCCCCTGTCACTGATCACCCCCCCTGTAAGGCTCCATTCAGACATCCGCATGATTTTTTACTGATCCATGGATACATGGATCGGATCCACAGAACGCATGCGGACGTCTGAATGGAGCCTTACAGGGGGGTTATCAATGACAGGGGGTGATCAGGGTAATCACCCCCCTGTCACTGATCACCCCCCCTGTAATGCTCCATTCAGACATCCGCATGATTTTTTACGGATCCATGGATACATGGATCGGATCCACAAAACGCATGCGGACGTCTGAATGGAGCCTTACAGGGGGGTTATCAATGACAGGGGGTAATCAGGGTAATCAGGGTGATCACCCCCCTGTCACTGATCACCCCCCCTGTAAGGCTCCATTCAGACATCCGCATGATTTTTTACGGATCCATGGATACATGGATCGGATCCACAAAACGCATGCGGACGTCTGAATGGAGCCTTACAGGGGGGTTATCAATGACAGGGGGTGATCAGGGTAATCAGGGTGATCACCCCCCTGTCACTGACCACCCCCCCTGTAAGGCTCCATTCAGACATCCGCATGATTTTTTACGGATCCATGGATACATGGATCGGATCCACAAAATGCATGCGGACGTCTGAATGGAGCCTTACAGGGGGGTTATCAATGACAGGGGGTGATCAGGGTAATCAGGGTGATCACCCCCCTGTCACTGATCACCCCCCCTGTAAGGCTCCATTCAGACATCCGCATGATTTTTTACGGATCCATAAAACGCATGCGGACGTCTGAATGGAGCCTTACAGGGGGGTTATCAATGACAGGGGGGTGATCAGGGAGTGTATATGGGTGATCACCCGCCTGTCATTGATCACCCCCTGTAAGGCTCCATTCAGACGTCCGCATGCGTTTTGCGGATCCGATCCATGTATCCATGGATCCGTAAAAATCATGCGGACGTCTGAATGGTGCCTTACAGGGGGGTGATCAATGACGGGGGTGATCAATGACAGGGGGTGATCAGGGAGTGTATATGGGTGATCACCCGCCTGTCATTGATCACCCCCCTGTAAGGCTCCATTCAGACGTCCGCATGATTTTTACGGATCCATGGATACATGGATCGGATCCGTAAAAATCATGCGGACGTCTGAACGGAGCCTGACAGGGGGGTGATCAATGACAGGGCGGTGATCAATGACAGGGGGGTGATCAGGGAGTTTATATGGGGTGATCAGGGGTTTATAAGGGGTTAATAAGTGACGGGGGGGGGGTGTAGTGTGGTGTTTGGTGCGACTGTACTGACCTACCTGAGTCCTCTGGTGGTCGATCCTAACAAAAGGGACCACCAGAGGACCAGGTAGGAGGTATATTAGACGCTGTTATGAAAACAGCGTCTAATATACCTGTTAGGGGTTAAAAAATTCGGATCTCCAGCCTGCCAGCGAGCGATCGCCGCTGGCAGGCTGGAGATCCACTCGCTTACCTTCCGTTCCTGTGAGCGCGCGCGCCTGTGTGCGCGCGTTCACAGGAAATCTCGCGTCTCGCGAGATGACGCATATATGCGTGACTGTGCGCCAGCCTGCCACCTCCGGAACGCACATGTGCGTTAGGCGGTCCGGAGGTGGTTAAAACCTTATGTCCAACCCATTGTACCCTTGACTTTGCCTCCTCCTCCGATTATGGTTGATGGTAATCTTGAATTTCAGGTCTCTAGGATTGTGGATTCTCGTGTTGCCCGCGGTTCTCTCCAGTACCTCGTTCATTGGGAGGGTTATGGTCCTGAGGAGAGGATGTGGGTCCCAGTGACGGACATTAAGGCCACTTGTCTCATCAGGGCTTTCCATAGGTCCCATCCTGAGAAGGTGGGCTCTGAGTGTCCGGAGTCCACTCGTAGAAGGAGGGGTACTGTCACCACCAGACATCTGAGAAGCTCTGACAGATGCCTTTCAGAACCTCCTCCTTGAGCTTCCTTTGTTTTGCTTTCATTTTCTCATCTCGTTAGCCTCTCTCAGCTGTCATGTAGTTGTACTGATTGCATCCCTTTAAATTCCTCCCCATAGTGCATCAGTTTGCGGTTCCTGGAGTGTGTGTGCATGCTGATCCTACTTCCCAGTCTTCTACAAGATAAGTGTTGTGCATTCATTTGTGTTTTTCTGTTTGCTGGATCCCAGGTGACCCTGACTCCCTCCGTAACTAGTGTAGGGAGCCGGTGGTTGTGTCCCCTCACTATTATAGGGTGTTCAGGTGTTATACAGTCGAGGTACGAGGATATGCGATCATCTACCATTGGGATTTTTGCATAGGCTGAGCAGTCAGGGAGAGTGCCAGGTCTGATGCAGGGGTCTCCCTTTTTGTTCCTTAGTTTTGGATCCAGTGAGTCGTATATTCATTTTGTGTTGTCTTGTTTCCTGTACACCTTCCATGACATGGGCATTGAAGTTGGTAATAAACCTGGGAAAGCCAGAATCTTTTTATTTTAATTTTTTTGCGTGAGGATTGTTTAACCACTTCAACCCCGCTAGCTAAAACCCCCTTAATGACCAGGCCACTTTTTACACTTCTGCACTACACTACTTTCACCGTTTATCGCTCAGTCATGCAACTTACCACCCAAATGAATTTTACCTCCTTTTCTTCTCACTAATAGAGCTTTCATTTGGTGGTATTTTATTGCTGCTGACATTTTAACTTTTTTTGTTATTAATCAAAATGTAACGATTTTGACATTTTTCACTTTCAGCTGTAAAATTTTGCAAAAAAAAGACATCCATATATAAATTTTTCGCCAAAAAATGGTTTGGGTAAAAGTTATAGCGTTTACACACTATGGTACAAAAATGTGTATTTCCGCTTTTTGAAGCAGCTCTGACTTTCTGAGCACCTGTCATGTTTCCTGAGGTTCTACAATGCCCAAACAGTAGAAAAACCCCACAAATGACCCCATTTCGGAAAGTAGACACCCCAAGGTATACGCTGATGGGCATAGTGAGTTCATAGAATTTTAAATTTTTTGTCACAAGTTAGCGGAAAATGATGATTTTTTATTTTATTTTTTCCTTACAAAGTCTCATATTCCACTAACTTGCGACAAAAAAATAAAAATTCTAGGAACTCGCCATGCCCCTCACGGAATACCTTGGGGTGTCTTCTTTCCAAAATGGGGTCACTTGTGGCGTAGTTATACTGCCCTGGCAATTTAGGGGCCCATATGTGTGAGAAGTAGTTTGCAATCGAAATCTGTAAAACATCACCGGTGAAATCCGAAAGGTGCACTTTGGAATGTGAGTCCCTTTGCCCACCTAGGCTGCAAAAAAGTGTCCCACATCTGGTATCGACATACTCAGGAGAAGTTGGGCAATGTGTTTTGGGGTGTCATTTTACATATAACCATGCTGCGTGAGAGAAATATCTTGGCAAAAGACAACTTTTCCATTTTTTTTATACAAAGTTGGCATTTGACCAAGATATGTATCTCACCCAGCATGGGTATATGAAAAATGACACCCTAAAACACATTCCCCAACTTCTCCTGAGTACGGCGATACCAGATGTGTGACACTTTTTTGCAGCCAAGGTGGGCATAGGGGCACATATTCCAAAGTGCACCTTTCGGATTTCGCAGGCCATTTTTTACACATTTTGATTGCAAAGTACTTCTCACACATTTGGGCCCCTAAATTGCCAGGGCAGTATAACTACCCCACAAGTGACCCCATTTTGGAAATAAGACACCCCAAGGTATTCCGTGAGGGGCATGGCGAGTTCCTAGAATTTTTAATTTCTTGTCACAAGTTAGCGTAAAATGATGATTTTTTTTTTCTTACAAAGTCTCATATTCCACTTACTTGCGACAAAAAAAAAAAAATTCTAGGAACTCACCATGACCCTCACGGAATACCTTGGGGTGTCTTCTTTCCAAAATGGGGTCACTTGTGGCGTAGTTATACTGCCCTGGCAATTTAAGGGCCCAAATGTGTGAGAAGTACTTTGCAATAAAAATGTGTAAAAAATGGCCTGCGAAATCCGAAAGGTGCACTTTGGAATATGTGCCCCTATGCCCACCTTGGCTGCAAAAAAGTGTCACACATCTGGTATCGCTGTACTCAGGAGAAGTTGGGGAATGTGTTTTGGGGTGTCATTTTACATATACCCATGCTGGGTGAGAGAAATATCTTGGCAAAAGACAACTTTTCCCATTTTTTTATACAAAGTTGGCATTTGACCAAGATATTTATCTCACCCAGCATGGGTATATGTAAAATGACACCCCAAAACACATTCTCCAGCTTCTCCTGAGTACGGAGATACCACATGTGTGACACTGTTGCGCATCTAGGCTGCAAAAGTACCCAAATTTCTTTTAGGAGGGCATTTTTAGACATTTGGATCCCAGACTTCTTCTCATGCTTTAGGGCCCCTAAAAAGCCAGGGCAATATAAATACCCCACATGTGACCCCACTTTGGAAAGAAGACACCCCAAGGTATTCAATGAGTGGCATGGCGAGTTCATAGAAATGTATTTTTTTGGCATAAGTTAGCGGAAATTGATTTTTTTTTGTTTTTTCTCACAAAGTCTTACTTTCTGCTTACTTAGGACAAAAATTTAAATCTTTCATGGACTCAATATGCCCCTCAGCAAATACCTTGGGGTGTCTTCTTTCCAAAATGGGGTCAGTTGTGGGGTGTTTGTACTGCCCTGGCATTTGAGGGTCTCCACAATCATTACATGTATGGCCAGTATTAGGAGTTTCTGCTATTCTCCTTATATTGAGCATACAGGTAATGAGATTTTTTTTTCCATTCAGCCTATGGGCTGAAAGAAAAAAATGAACGGCACAGATTTCTTCATACGCATCGATCAATGTGGATGAAAAAATCTCTGCCCAAAAAAAAAAAGGAGGGGAAAGGCGTCTGCCAGGACATAGGAGCTCCGCCCAACATCCATACCCACTTAGCTCGTATGCCCTGGCAAACCAGATTTCTCCATTCACATCAATCGATGTGGATGAATAAATCATTGCCGGGATTTTTTATTTTTTTTTATATACAAAGTGTTTGCCAAAGCATAGGAACGCCGCCTCCTCCTCAGCTCGTATGCCTTGGCAAACGTATCTGTTACTGCAGAGTAGAAATCTCGTCTTGCAGCGCCGCATACACCGACTTGCGTGTAATCTGACAGCAGCACAATGCTTCTGTCAGAATGCACATCAGTGCTGCAGCTAGTCGATCGGTTGGTCCACCTGGAAGGTAAAAAAATAATAATAATATGAAAAAACCAGGCCGCAACGCAATAATTTTATTAACTTTGGAACAGAACATATAAACTTTAACTTTTTGAACTAAACATTAACCTTTTTGCTTACTGGTGTTTTTTTTTTTTTGTTTTTTTTTTACCTTTATAGAACAAACCTCTCCTTCCCCATGGGTCAATGTGCAAAGCGCAAATCGCCCAAAGATGTGGTGAAGTGCGTTATGCACTTTGTCCCAGGTGAAAGGAGACGTTTGCAGCAGCTGTGAGTGAATGGGCCCTAATAGCCCTGTGTGCCTGTCCTGGTGAGATGATCCCTATGCTAGGTGTACCTGTGTGTGGTACTTCCGGAAACACTCCCCTAAGCATAGGGCAGGGTGGTCAGGACAGTCAGGACAGAAATAGCGGGTGTCACGCCTTATTCCACTCCTGCTACAGAATCAACATCTTTTTCGGGGTGACAGTTGGGTTGAGGTACCAGCAACGACATTGGGGAAATGTCGCTCGTGTAGACGGCTAACTACACTGGTGGATGGGGCCACGGAACCTCCTGGGTACAGGAGGCTCTCGATGATCTCTTCCTGAAATTTGATGAAGGATCGTGTTCTCCCAGCCTTACTGTAGAGAACAAAACTATTATAAAGAGCCAATTGAATCAAATATACAGACACCTTCTTATACCAGCATCTGGTTCTGCGGGAAACTAAATACAGAGACAACATCTGGTCATTGAAGTCCACCCCTCCCATGTGAAGGTTATAGTCGTGGACTGAGAGGGGCTTTTCAATGACACGGGTTGCTCGCTCAATTTGTATTGTTGTGTCTGCGTGAATGGAGGAGAGCATGTAAACGTCACGCATGTCTCTCCATTTCACCGTGAGCAGTTCTTCGTTAAACAGTGCGGCCCTCTGCCCCCTTGCAAGACGGGTGCTAACGAGCCGTTGGGGGAAGCCCGCGCGACTAGTTCGCTCAGTGCCACAGGCGCCAATCCGTTCTAGAAACAAATGCCTAAAGAGGGCCACACTTGTGTAGAAATTGTCCACATAAAGATGGTACCCCTTGCCGAATAAGGGTGACACCAAGTCCCAGACTATCTTCCCACTGCTCCCCAGGTAGTCAGGGCAACCGACCGGCTCCAGGGTCTGATCTTTTCCCTCATAGACACAAAATTTGTGGGTATAGCCTGTGGCCCTTTCACAGGTCTTATACAATTTGACCCCATACCAGGCGCGCTTGCTTGGGATGTATTGTTTGAAGCCAAGGCGCCCGGTAAAATGTATCAGGGACTCGTCTACACAGATGTTTTGCTCTGGGGTATACAAATCTGCAAATGTCAGGTTGAAATGGTCTATGAGGGGCCGAATTTTGTGGAGCCGGTCAAAAGCAGGGTGGCCTCTGGGACGGGAGGCGGTGTTGTCACTAAAGTGCAGGAAACGCAGGATGGTCTCAAATCGTGTCCTGGACATAGCAGCAGAGAACAGGGGCATGTGATGAATTGGGTTCGTGGACCAATATGACCGCAATTCATGCTTTTTAGTTAGACCCATGTTGAGGAGAAGGCCCAAAAAAAAAATAATTTCGGAAACTTGGACTGGTTTCCACCGGAAAGGCTGGGCATAAAAGCTTCCCGGGTTAGCGGTTATAAATTGTGTGGCATACCGGTTTGTCTCTGCCACAACTAAGTCTAAGAGCTCGGCAGTCAAGAACAGCTCAAAAAATCCCAGGGCTGAACCGATCTGAGCTGTCTAAACCCGAACTCCAGACTGGGCGGTGAAAGGGGGAACTACAGGTGCGGCTGAAGTTGGGGACTGCCAATCAGGGTTTGCCAGCACCTTAGGGATTCTAGGGGCTCTACGGGCACGTCTTTGCGGTGGCTGCGACGGGGTCACTACTGCACGTGCCACCGTACCAGCTTCAACTGCCCTTCTGGTGCTTACTACTTCACCATGTTCTACGGCAGTGCTGGTACTAGGTCCAGGAAGGGCTGCGCTGCTGGTGTATGCCTCACCACGTAATCCGACAGCACCAGCCCCACTCTGCTGCTCTTGAAGCGGATCCTGCGCAACCTGCGGTCTAGCGACACGGGGCCGGGTACGCCTGGTGCTATCAGGGACCTCAGCCTCCTCGTCCGAACTTTGGGTCAGAGAGCCACTGCTTTCTACAGGTTCATATTCTGACCCGCTAGATTCATCAGATGAGGGTTCCCATTCCTCATCCGACTGGGTCAGAAGCCTGTAGGCCTCTACAGAAGAATACCCCCTCTTTGACATTTGGGCAACTAAATTTAGGGGTATTCCCTGAGACTACCCAAGAAAAAAAGCAAGCCATTCTTATAAAATGGGAGGCTAGCGAAGTACCGGAGGCCACTGCGGTTGATAAAAAAAATTTAAAAAAATATCAAAACTGATTTTTTTATCGCCACAGCACGTGTAAAGTGAATGTGCAGTGATCAAAAAAATATATATTTTTGTCACTGCGGTGGGGCGGGCGTGGGTGAACGCACGTGTGGGCGACCGATCAGGCCTGATCGGGCAAACACTGCGTTTTGGGTGGAGGGCGAACTAAAGTGACACTAATACTATTATAGATCTGACCGTGATCAGTTTTGATCACTTCCAGATACTATAAAAGTACAAATGCTGATTAGCGATACGCTAATCAGCGAATAACGGACTGCGGTGCGGTGGGCTGGGCGCTAACTGATCCCTAAACTACCTAACCAAGGGGCCTAAACTATACCTAAAACCTAACGGTCAATACCAGTGAAAAAAAAAATGTGACAGTTTGCACTGATCACTTTTTTCCTTTCACTAGTGATTGACAGGGGCGATCAAAGGGGTGATCAAAGGGTTAATTGGGGTTCAGGGGAGTGATCTGGTGCTAGTATGTGGTGTTTGGTGTACTCACTGTGTAGCCTGCTCCTCTGCTGGATCCAACCGACGAAAAGGACCAGCAGAGGAGCAGGCCAGCCATATAACAGATCATATTTACAAATATGATCTACTATCTGGCTTGTCATTGTTTTTTTTAAAAATCAGCAACCTGCCAGCCATGATCATTGGCTGGCAGGTTGCTGACGAAATGCTCCTTGACGAAATGCCGGCCCGCGATGCGCATGCGCGGACCGCTGTGACCGAAATCTCGCGTCTCGCGAGATGACGCACGGATGCGTCCAGAAGGAATAAATCAACCACCTCCCGGATGCATCCGTGCGTTATGCGGTCGGGAGGTGGTTAAGCAGACTATCCCGTGAGCAGTTTTTGGCCCTATCATAGCCCTTTTTGATAACTTTGTGGCTATAACCCCTCTCTCGGAGTCTCCTAGAGAGATCCGCTGCCTCCCGCTCGAAACTTACTTCACTGGAACAAATTCTCCTCGTTCTGCAAAATTGTCCAATGGGTATAGCGCGAGCGACCTGTGGATGATGCGAGGAGGAGTAGAACAGTAATGAATTTGTAGCCGTGGGCTTCCGATGTATATCAAAGCCCAGGAGGCCATCATTCTCCACAGTAATCGCAAGATCCAAAAAGTCGACACGTTCGCCACTATAAAGCCACGTCAACTTTATGTTCTGATCATTAGAGTTAAGATCACCCATAAACTTCTCCAGGTGCGACGTCGAGCCCTGCCAGATGAACAACACATCATCAATATACCTCGACCACGAGACTACTCAATCAATATTTGTTGGTAGCAGGTATATCGCACCCCTCATTCAGCATTTTGTCGAGGCAGGAATATGGTACCCCTTAATCAGTATTTTGCAGAAGCAGGTAAATAACACTTCTCAATAAGTATTTTGTGGAAACAGGTATATAGAACACCTGAATCAATATTTGGTGGAAGAAGCTATATTTTGTAGAAGCAGGCATATCAAACCCCTTATTCAATATTTTGTGGAACCAGGTATATCTTACCCCTCAAGCAGGTATATCGCACCCCTCAAACAGTGTTTTGTGGAAGCAGGTATATAGAATCCCTTAATCAGTATTTTGTAGAAGCAGGTATATCGCACCCCTCAATCAGTATTTTGTGAAAGCCTGTGAATCGCAGGCCTCAATCAATATTTGTTGGAAGCAAGTATATTGCACCCCTCATTCAGCATTTTGTCGAGACAGGTATATCAAACCCCTGAATCAGTATTTTGTGGAACAGGTATATTGCACCTCTCAATCTGTATTTTGTGAAAGCAGGCATATCAAACCCCTTATTCAGTATTTTGTGGAGCCAGGTATATCTCACCCCTCAAGCAGGTATATCGCACCCCTCATTCAGAATTTTGTCGAGACAGGAATATGGAACCCCTTAATCAGTATTTTGAAGCAGCAGGTAAATCCCACCCCTCAATCACTATTTTGTGGAAACAGGTATATAAATCACTTGAATCAATATTTGGTGAAAGCAGCTTTATCGCACTCCTCAATCAGTATTTTGGGAAGCAGGTTTATCAAACTCCTGAATCAGTATTTTGTGCATCAGGCATATTGCAACCCTAAATCTGTATTTTGTAGAAGCAGGACTTTCAAACCCCTTAATAAGTATTCTTAATAAGTACCCCTTAATATCGCATCTCTCAATCTGTACTATGCAGAATCAGGCATACCAAACCCCTTAATCAGTATCTTGTGGAAGCAGGTACATCGCACCCCTCAATCAGTATTTTGTAAAAACAGGAATATAGAATATGTGAATCAATATTTGGTGGAAGCATACATATCGCACCTCTCGATCAGTATTTTGTGGAAACAGGTATATAAATCACTTGAATCAATATTTGGTGAAAGCAGCTTTATCGCACCCCTCAATCAGTATTTTGGGAAGCAGGTTTATCAAACTCCTGAATCAGTATTTTGTGTATCAGGCATATTGCAACCCTAAATCTGTATTTTGTAGAAGCAGGACTTTCAAACCCCTTAATAAGTATTCTTAATAAGTACCCCTTAATATCGCATCTCTCAATCTGTATTATGTGGAATCAGGCATACCAAACCCCTTAATCAGTATTTTGTGGAAGCAGGTACATCGCACCCCTCAATCAGTATTTTGTAAAAACAGGAATATAGAATATGTGAATCAATATTTGGTGGAAGCATACATATCACACCTCTCGATCAGTATTTTGTGGAAACAGGTAAATAGAACTCCTGAATAAATATTTGGTGGAAACTGGTATATAGCACCCCTCATTCAGCATTTTGTGGAAGCAGGAATATGGAACCCTTTAATCATTATTTTGCAGAAGCAGTTTAATCCCACCCCTCAATCAGTATTTTGTGGAAGCAGATATATAGAACCCCTGCATCAATATTTAGTGGAAGCAGGTATATCAAACCCCTTTATCAATATTTTGTGGAAGCAGGTATATCGTACCCCTCAATCTGTATTTTCTTTAACCAGTAAGATCAGATCCTTTAATCAGTATTTTGTGGAAGCAGGTATATTGCATCCCTCAATCTGTATTTTTTCAGGTATATAGAACACCTGAATCAAAATTTTGTGTAAACCGGTATATCGCACCCCTCATTCAACATTTTGTGGAAGCAGGAATATGAAACCCCTTAATCAGTATTTTACAGAAGCAGGTAAATACCACCCCTCAGTCAGTGTTGTGTGGAAACAAGCATATAGAACACCTGAATCAATATTTGGTGGAAGCAGGTATATCGCACCCCTCAATCTGTATTTTTCGGATACAGGTATATCAAACCCCTTATTCAGCATTTTGTGAAAGCAGGATTATGGAACCCTTTAATCATTATTTTGCAGAAGCAGTTTAATCCCACCCCTCAATCAGTATTTTTTTTTTAATCAGTTCCCTCTTGGATCTTAAAGATCCAGTTGGGCTGATGGTTGTACTATACTTTGCAATGCTCTTGCATTGCAAAGTATAATACAATCAGATGCCTATAGGTGGCAGCACTGGACGCCTATACCATGGCAACCGGACGCCTTTGCAAAGCGTCCGGCTGCCATGGCAACCATCAGGCACTGCGATCGCAGCAGCCCTGATGGGTGAGAGAGAGGGAGCCCCCTCCCTCTATTAACCCCATGGATGCCGCTACTGTGCCGTATATGGGGTTACAGAAGTGTCAGCATAGAGCTGACACATGCTGCTGAAGGCGACGGCTCAGGAATGGAGCCGCCGCCATCACTCACACAAGGGGGACCGCCTCGGGGGCAGGGGACAGGGGGCAGCATTTTACTTACAGATCGGGGCAGGAGGGGGCGGACCGCATCGGGGGGGCAGGATAAGAATATAGACAAGAAGGGGGCACAGATCGGGGCAGGAGGGGGCGGACCGCATCGGGGGCAGGATAAGAATATGGACAAGAAGGGGGCACAGGTCGGGGCAGGAGGGGGCGGACCGCATCGGGGGCAGGACAAGAACAAGGAGGGGGCGCAGATCGGGGGCTTCCGGACACATTACCGATTTCAGTCTCTGATCTGCTCTGATCAGAGCCTGAAACCGGCATTTTAACACTGCCGCGATCCGATTGGTTAGTTTGCACAGACTAACCAATCGGATCGATTGCCAGCAAGGGGCCACTCTGATTGGTCCCTTGCCAGCATTACTGCCCTGTATGCTGTCCGTGACAGCATACAGGGCAGGGGCAGAAGCTTTAATCCAAGCGCTTTGCAGCGCTTGGATTAAAGAGCTGCCAGAACGTATATATACGTGGTAGATGCACGGGGTATGTGCAGCTATCACGTATATATACAGATTGCAGACATGAAGGGGTTAAATACAGCAACGTGGAGACCATTTTGAGGCCAAGGCATGTCATCAGGCCTTTTGTTAGTCAAACGTATCCCCCACTGTCAGTCCCTTCGGGATCCATGCCTCATTAATCCTAATGAAGGTTAGGTAATCAACACTTTTTTGACCGAGGCGACTTCTTTTGTCAGTGACAATGCCTCCTGCTGCACTGAAGGTCCTCTCTGACAGGACACTTGAAGCGGGGCAGGCCAGAAGTTCTATCGCAAACTGGGATAGTTCAGGCCACGGGTCAAGCCTGCACACCCAGTAGTCAAGGGGTTCATCGCTCCTCAGAGTGTTGATATCTGCAGTTAAGGCGAGGTAGTCTGCTACCTGTCTGTCGAGCCGTTCTCTAAGGCTGGATCCAGAAGGGCTGTGGCGATGTGTAGGACTGAAAAAGCTCTGCATGTCCTCCATCAATAACACATCTGTAAAGCGTCCTGTCCTTGCCGCCGTGGTCGTGGTACTTTCACCTCTTCCCCTGTTAGATTCCCGTTGTGCTGTGACATCCCCCTTATAAGCTGTGTATTTTTTAGTTTGGTTTTGAACTGCTGCATCCTTTCTGACTTCCGGTAATTTGGTAACATTTCCACCACTTTCTGCTTAAACCAGGGGTCTAGTAGCGTGGCCACCCAGTACAGGTCATTCTCCTTCATCCTTTTTATACAAGGGTCCCTCAACCGACATGACAGCATGAAAGACCCCATTTGCACAAGGTTGGATGCCGAGCTACTCATTTCCCGTTCCTCATCCTAACTGATGTCAATGACGGTCTGTTCTTCCCCCCAGCCACGTACAACACCACGGGTCCCAGATAGGTGACAACAACGAGCACCCTGGGATGCCTGCTGTGGTTGGTCTTCCTCCTCCTCAAAGCCACATTCCTCCTCTGACTCCTCTTCCAGCGTTGCCACAGGTCCGGCAAGCGATGATGACAAGGCTGTTTCTGGTGGTGATGGTGACCACAACTCTTCCTCTTCCTCTTCATGCTCATCTACAGCCTGATCCAACACTCTTCGCAGGGCACGCTCCAGGAAGAAAACAAATGGGATGAGGTCGCTGATAGGGATGAGCGAACTCGAACTGTATAGTTCGGGTTCGTACCGAATTTTGGGGTGTCCGTGACACGGACCCGAACCCGGACATTTTCGTAAAAGTCCGGGTTCGGGTTCGGTGTTCGTCGCTTTCTTGGCGCTTTTGTGACGCTTTCTTGGCGCTTTTTGAAAGGCTGCAAAGCAGCCAATCAACAAGCGTCATACTACTTGCCCCAAGAGGCCGTCACAGCCATGCCTACTATTGGCATGGCTGTGATTGGCCAGAGCACCATGTGACCCAGCCTCTATTTAAGCTGGAGTCACATAGCGCCGCCCGTCACTCTGCTCTGATTAGCGTAGGGAGAGGTTGCGGATGCGACAGTAGGGCGAGATTAGGCAGATTAACTCCTCCAAAGGACTTCACTTGATTAATCGATCGATCTGCAGCTGTGCATCATTGAGCTGCTGATACTCAAATGCTCACTCACTGTTTTTAGGCTGCCCAGACCGTTTGTCAGTCACTTTTTTATGGGGTGATCGGCGGCCATTTTGTGTCTTGTGCGGTGCTGCGACCAAGTGCATCCAAGCTGCGACCAAGTGCATTTAACCCTCAATGGTGTGGTTGTTTTTTGGCTAAAGCCTACATCAGGGTGAAGCTGTCACACCAAGTGCATTTAACCAGCAATAGTCTGTTCATTTTTTGGCCATATACTAAATCAGGGGCAAGCTGCGCCTGTCACCAAGTGCATTTAACCCTCAATGGTGTGGTTGTTTTTTGGCTAAAGCCTACATCAGGGTGAAGCTGTCACACCAAGTGCATTTAACCAGCAATAGTCTGTTCATTTTTTGGCCATATACTAAATCAGGGGCAAGCTGCGCCTGTCACCAAGTGCATTTAACCCTCAATGGTGTGGTTGTTTTTTGGCTAAAGCCTACATCAGGGTGAAGCTGTCACACCAAGTGCATTTAACCAGCAATAGTCTGTTCATTTTTTGGCCATATACTACATCAGGGGCAAGCTGCGCCCGTCACCAAGTGCATTTAACCCTCAGTAGTGTGGTTGGTCAAGCTGTGACACCAAGTGCATTTAACCAGCAATAGTCTGTTCATTTTTTGGCCATATACTACATCAGGGGCAAGCTGCGCCCGTCACCAAGTGCATTTAACCAGCAATAGTGTGGTTATTTTTTGGCCATATCCCAGTCTAATTCTGTCACTAAATCCATACCGGTAACCCAGCGCCTAAATACTAGGCCTCAAATTTATATCCCGCTAAATCTCTCGTTACCGCTGTCCTGTTGTGGCTGGGAAAGTTATTTAGTGTCCGTCAAAGCACATTTTTTGTTCTGGGTTGAAGTACAATTCCCAATTTAGCAATTTCATAATTTAGTGGTTCCTGCTATATCAGAGCTATTTGAAATCTATCCCCAAAAGGGTATATAATATTCAAGGTGCACATAGGGTCATTCAGAATAACTTCACACACACGCTACTGTGCATTTCCAAGTCTAATTCTGTCACTAAATCCATACCGGTCACCCAGCGCCTAAATACTAGGCCTCAAATTTATATCCCGCTAAATCTCTCGTTACCGCTGTCCTGTTGTAGCTGGGAAAGTTATTTAGTGTCCGTCAAAGCACATTTTTTGTTCTGGGTTGAAGTACAATTCCCAATTTAGCAATTTCATAATTTAGTGGTTCCTGCTATATCAGAGCTATTTGAAATCTATCCCAAAAAGGGTATATAATATTCAAGGTGCACATAGGGTCATTCAGAATAACTTCACACACACGCTACTGTGCATTTCCAAGTCTAATTCTGTCACTAAATCCATACCGGTCACCCAGCGCCTAAATACTAGGCCTCAAATTTATATCCCGCTAAATCTCTCGTTACCGCTGTCCTGTTGTAGCTGGGAAAGTTATTTAGTGTCCGTCAAAGCACATTTTTTGTTCTGGGTTGAAGTACAATTCCCAATTTAGCAATTTCATAATTTAGTGGTTCCTGCTATATCAGAGCTATTTGAAATCTATCCCTAAAAGGGTATATAATATTCAAGGTGCACATAGGGTCATTCAGAATAACTTCACACACACGCTACTGTGCATTTCCAAGTCTAATTCTGTCACTAAATCCATACCGGTCACCCAGCGCCTAAATACTAGGCCTCAAATTTATATCCCGCTAAATCTCTCGTTACCGCTGTCCTGTTGTAGCTGGGAAAGTTATTTAGTGTCCGTCAAAGCACATTTTTTGTTCTGGGTTGAAGTACAATTCCCAATTTAGCAATTTCATAATTTAGTGGTTCCTGCTATATCAGAGCTATTTGAAATCTATCCCAAAAAGGGTATATAATATTCAAGGTGCACATAGGGTCATTCAGAATAACTTCACACACACGCTACTGTGCATTTCCAAGTCTAATTCTGTCACTAAATCCATACCGGTCACCCAGCGCCTAAATACTAGGCCTCAAATTTATATCCCGCTAAATCTCTCGTTACCGCTGTCCTGTTGTGGCTGGGAAAGTTATTTAGTGTCCGTCAAAGCACATTTTTTGTTCTGGGTTGAAGTACAATTCCCAATTTAGCAATTTCATAATTTAGTGGTTCCTGCTATATCAGAGCTATTTGAAATCTATCCCAAAAAGGGTATATAATATTCAAGGTGCACATAGGGTCATTCAGAATAACTTCACACACACGCTACTGTGCATTTCCAAGTCTAATTCTGTCACTAAATCCATACCGGTCACCCAGCGCCTAAATACTAGGCCTCAAATTTATATCCCGCTAAATCTCTCGTTACCGCTGTCCTGTTGTAGCTGGGAAAGTTATTTAGTGTCCGTCAAAGCACATTTTTTGTTCTGGGTTGAAGTACAATTCCCAATTTAGCAATTTCATAATTTAGTGGTTCCTGCTATATCAGAGCTATTTGAAATCTATCCCAAAAAGGGTATATAATATTCAAGGTGCACATAGGGTCATTCAGAATAACTTCACACACACGCTTCTGTGCATTTCCAAGTCTAATTCTGTCACTAAATCCATACCGGTCACCCAGCGCCTAAATACTAGGCCTCAAATTTATATCCCGCTGAATTTGAATACAATACATTGGGCCAAATAATATATTTGTTGTTGTGGTGAACCATAACAATGAGAAAAACATCTAGTAAGGGACGCGGACGTGGACATGGTCGTGGTGGTGTTAGTGGACCCTCTGGTGCTGGGAGAGGACGTGGCCGTTCTGCCACATCCACACGTCCTAGTGTACCAACTACCTCAGGTCCCAGTAGCCGCCAGAATTTACAGCGATATATGGTGGGGCCCAATGCCGTTCTAAGGATGGTAAGGCCTGAGCAGGTACAGGCATTAGTCAATTGGGTGGCCGACAGTGGATCCAGCACGTTCACATTATCTCCCACCCAGTCTTCTGCAGAAAGCGCACAGATGGCGCCTGAAAACCAACCCCATCAGTCTGTCACATCACCCCCATGCATACCAGGGAAACTGTCTCAGCCTCAAGTTATGCAGCAGTCTCTTATGCTGTTTGAAGACTCCGCTGGCAGGGTTTCCCAAGGGCATCCACCTAGCCCTTCCCCAGCGGTGAAAGACATAGAATGCACTGACGCACAACCACTTATGTTTCCTGATGATGAGGACATGGGAATACCACCTCAGCATGTCTCTGATGATGACGAAACACAGGTGCCAACTGCTGCGTCTTTCTGCAGTGTGCAGACTGAACAGGAGGTCAGGGATCAAGACTGGGTGGAAGACGATGCAGGGGACGATGAGGTCCTAGACCCCACATGGAATGAAGGTCGTGCCACTGACTTTCACAGTTCGGAGGAAGAGGCAGTGGTGAGACCGAGCCAACAGCGTAGCAAAAGAGGGAGCAGTGGGCAAAAGCAGAACACCCGCCGCCAAGAGACTCCGCCTGCTACTGACCGCCGCCATCTGGGACCGAGCACCCCAAAGGCAGCTTCAAGGAGTTCCCTGGCATGGCACTTCTTCAAACAATGTGCTGACGACAAGACCCGAGTGGTTTGCACGCTGTGCCATCAGAGCCTGAAGCGAGGCATTAACGTTCTGAACCTGAGCACAACCTGCATGACCAGGCACCTGCATGCAAAGCATGAACTGCAGTGGAGTAAACACCTTAAAACCAAGGAAGTCACTCAGGCTCCCCCTGCTACCTCTTCTGCTGCTGCCGCCTCGGCCTATTGTGCTGCTGCCGCCTCGGCCTCTTCCTCCGCCTCTGGAGGAACGTTGGCACCTGCCGCCCAGCAAACAGGGGATGTACCACCAACACCACCACCACCACCTCCGTCACCAAGCGTCTCAACCATGTCACACGCCAGCGTTCAGCTCTCCATCTCACAAACATTTGATAGAAAGCGTAAATTCCCACCTAGCCACCCTCGATCCCTGGCCCTGAATGCCAGCATTTCTAAACTACTGGCCTATGAAATGCTGTCATTTAGGCTGGTGGACACAGACAGCTTCAAACAGCTCATGTCGCTTGCTGTCCCACAGTATGTTGTTCCCAGCCGGCACTACTTCTCCAAGAGAGCCGTGCCTTCCCTGCACAACCAAGTATCCGATAAAATCAAGTGTGCACTGCGCAACGCCATCTGTAGCAAGGTCCACCTAACCACAGATACGTGGACCAGTAAGCACGGCCAGGGACGCTATATCTCCCTAACTGCACACTGGGTAAATGTAGTGGCAGCTGGGCCCCAGGCCCCAGGCCCTCCTCTTCTTCCACCTGCTCATCCAGTCAGCCACACACCTTCACCACCAACTTCAGCACAGCCCGGGGTAAACGTCAGCAGGCCATTCTGAAACTCATATGTTTGGGGGACAGGCCCCACACCGCACAGGAGTTGTGGCGGGGTATTGAACAACAGACCGACGAGTGGTTGCTGCCGGTGAGCCTCAAGCCCGGCCTGGTGGTGTGTGATAATGGGCGAAATCTCGTTGCAGCTCTGGGACTAGCCAATTTGACGCACATCCCTTGCTTGGCGCATGTGCTGAATTTGGTGGTGCAGAAGTTCATTCACAACTACCCCGACATGTCAGAGCTGCTGCATAAAGTGCGGGCCGTCTGTTCGCGCTTCCGGCGTTCACATCCTGCTGCTGCTCGCCTGTCTGCGCTACAGCGTAACTTCGGCCTTCCCGCTCACCGCCTCATATGCGACGTGCCCACCAGGTGGAACTCCACCTTGCACATGCTGGACAGACTGTGCGAGCAGCAGCAGGCCATAGTGGAGTTTCAGCTGCAGCACGCACGGGTCAGTCGCACTACAGAACAGCACCACTTCACCACCAATGACTGGGCCTCCATGCGAGACCTGTGTGCCCTGTTGCGCTGTTTCGAGTACTCCACCAACATGGCCAGTGGCGATGACACCGTTATCAGCGTTACAATACCACTTCTATGTCTCCTTGAGAAAACACTTAGGGCGATGATGGAAGAGGAGGTGGCCCAGGAGGAGGAGGAGGAGGAGGAGGAAGAGGGGTCATTTTTAGCACTTTCAGGCCAGTCTCTTCGAAGTGACTCAGAGGGAGGTTTTTGGCAACAGCAGAGGCCAGGTACAAATGTGGCCAGCCAGGGCCCACTACTGGAGGACGAGGAGGACGAGGATGAGGAGGAGGTGGAGGAGGATGAGGATGAAGCATGGTCACAGCGGGGTGGCACCCAACGCAGCTCGGGTCCATCACTGGTGCGTGGCTGGGGGGAAAGGCAGGACGATGACGATACGCCTCCCACAGAGGACAGCTTGTCCTTACCCCTGGGCAGCCTGGCACACATGAGCGACTACATGCTGCAGTGCCTGCGCAACGACAGCAGAGTTGCCCACATTTTAACCTGTGCGGACTACTGGGTTGCCACCCTGCTGGATCCACGCTACAAAGACAATGTGCCCACCTTACTTCCTGCACTGGAGCGTGATAGGAAGATGCGCGAGTACAAGCGCACGTTGGTAGACGCGCTACTGAGAGCATTCCCAAATGTCACAGGGGAACAAGTGGAAGCCCAAGGCCAAGGCAGAGGAGGAGCAAGAGGTCGCCAAGGCAGCTGTGTCACGGCCAGCTCCTCTGAGGGCAGGGTTAGCATGGCAGAGATGTGGAAAACTTTTGTCAACACGCCACAGCTAACTGCACCACCACCTGATACGCAACGTGTTAGCAGGAGGCAACATTTCACTAACATGGTGGAACAGTACGTGTGCACACCCCTCCACGTACTGACTGATGGTTCGGCCCCATTCAACTTCTGGGTCTCTAAATTGTCCACGTGGCCAGAGCTAGCCTTTTATGCCTTGGAGGTGCTGGCCTGCCCGGCAGCCAGCGTTTTGTCTGAACGTGTATTCAGCACGGCAGGGGGCGTCATTACAGACAAACGCAGCCGCCTGTCTACAGCCAATGTGGACAAGCTGACGTTCATAAAAATGAACCAGGCATGGATCCCACAGGACCTGTCCGTCCCTTGTCCAGATTAGACATTAACTACCTCCCCATAACCATATATTATTGGACTCCAGGGCACTTCCTCATTCAATCCTATTTTTATTTTCATTTTACCATTATATTGCGAGGCTACCCAAAGTTGAATGAACCTCTCCTCTGCCTGTGTGCTAGGCCTAAATATATGCCAATGGACTGTTGCAGTGGTGGCTGACGTGAAGCCTCATTCTCTGCTATGACATGCAGACTAATTCTCTGCTGACATGAAGCCAGATTGTCTGTTACGGGACCTCTCTCCTCTGCCTGGGTGCTGGGCCTAAATTTATGACAATGGACTGTTGCAGTGGTGGCTGACGTGAAGCCTGATTCTCTGCTATGACATGCAGACTGATTCTCTGCTGACATGAAGCCAGATCCTCTGTTACGGGACCTCTCTCCTCTGCCTGGGTGCTAGGCCTAAATATATGCCAATGGACTGTTGCAGTGGTGGCTGACGTGAAGCCTCATTCTCTGCTATGACATGCAGACTAATTCTCTGCTGACATGAAGCCAGATTGTCTGTTACGGGACCTCTCTCCTCTGCCTGGGTGCTGGGCCTAAATTTATGAAAATTGACTGTTGCAGTGGTGGGTGACGTGAAGCCTCATTCTCTGCTATGACATGCAGACTGATTCTCTGCTGACATGAAGCCAGATTGTCTGTTACGGGACCTCTCTCCTCTGCCTGTGTGCTAGGCCTAAATATATGCCAATGGACTGTTGCAGTGGTGGCTGACGTGAAGCCTCATTCTCTGCTATGACATGCAGACTAATTCTCTGCTGACATGAAGCCAGATTGTCTGTTACGGGACCTCTCTCCTCTGCCTGGGTGCTGGGCCTAAATTTATGACAATGGACTGTTGCAGTGGTGGCTGACGTGAAGCCTGATTCTCTGCTATGACATGCAGACTGATTCTCTGCTGACATGAAGCCAGATCCTCTGTTACGGGACCTCTCTCCTCTGCCTGGGTGCTGGGCCTAAATTTATGACAATGGACTGTTGCAGTGGTGGCTGACGTGAAGCCTCATTCTCTGCTATGACATGCAGACTAATTCTCTGCTGACATGAAGCCAGATTGTCTGTTACGGGACCTCTCTCCTCTGCCTGTGTGCTAGGCCTAAATATATGCCAATGGACTGTTGCAGTGGTGGCTGACGTGAAGCCTCATTCTCTGCTATGACATGCAGACTAATTTTCTGCTGACATGAAGCCAGATTGTCTGTTACGGGACCTCTCTCCTCTGCCTGTGTGCTAGGCCTAAATATATGCCAATGGATTGTTGCAGTGGTGGCTGACGTGAAGCCTCATTCTCTGCTATGACATGCAGACTGATTCTCTGCTGACATGAAGCCAGATTGTCTGTTACGGGACCTCTCTCCTCTGCCTGGGTGCTAGGCCTAAATATATGCCAATGGACTGTTGCAGTGGTGGCTGACGTGAAGCCTGATTCTCTGCTATGACATGCAGACTGATTCTCTGCTGACATGAAGCCAGATCCTCTGTTACGGGACCTCTCTCCTCTGCCTGGGTGCCGGGGCCTAAATATCTGAGAATGGACTGTTCCAGTGGTGGGTGACGGGAAGCCAGATTCTCTGCTATGGAACCTCTCTCCAATTGATTTTGGTTAATTTTTATTTATTTAATTTTTATTTTAATTAATTTCCCTATCCACATTTGTTTGCAGGGGATTTACCTACATGTTGCTGCCTTTTGCAGCCCTCTAGCCCTTTCCTGGGCTGTTTTACAGCCGTTTTAGTGCCGAAAAGTTCGGGTCCCCATTGACTTCAATGGGGTTCGGGTTCGGGACGAAGTTCGGATCGGGTTCGGATCCCGAACCCGAACATTTCCGGGATGTTCGGCCGAACTTCTCGAACCCGAACATCCAGGTGTTCGCTCAACTCTAGTCGCTGATGGTGCCTTCGGTGCGACTGACTAGGTTTGTCACCTCCTCAAAAGGATGCATGAGCCTACAGGCATTGCGCATGAGCGTCCAGTAACGTGGCAAAAAAATTCCCAGCTCCCGGTCATACAAATACTCATTAATGGCTTTTTCTTTTTTGAATTCCAACGAGTCGGGCTGTCGCAAATCAAGCGCCTCATTGGCATGTTGTTTCAGCGTTGAATGTCTGAAAAGTGCGCCATGGCCATGTAGGAACACCTGAAATGGCCACACACCTTCCTGGCCTGCTTGAGGACTTCCTGTAAGCCTGGGTACTTAGACACAAAGCGTTGTACGATGAGATTCAACACATGTGCCATGCACGGCACATGTGACAACTTGCCCAAATTCAATGCCGCCAACAAATTGCTTCCATTGTCACACACCATCACACGCTGATCTCCAGTTGGTGCGGGATCAGCCAGTGATCCACCTGTGCGTTCAGGGCGGACAGAGGACTCAGCCGAGGAGGTTTTGGAAGAGGATGGAGTAGAAGCAGTAGAGGAGGTGGCAGTAGGCCTGCCTGCAAGTCGTGGTGGTGTCACCAACTCCGCTGCAGAGCCACGCATTCCATGCTTGGCAGCCATCAGCAGGTTGACCCCATGCGCAGTGTAGGTGATATACCTGCCCTGACCGTGCTTTGCAGACCAGGTATCAGTTGTCAGATGGACCCTTGCCCCAACACTGTATGCCAGAGATGCCATGACTTCCTTTTCAATCACTGAGTAGAGGTTTGGGATTGCCTTTTTTTGAAAAAAAAATTCGTCTGGGTACCTTCCACTGTGGTGTCCCAATAGCGACAAATTTTTTGAAGGCTTCAGACTCCACCAGCTAGTATGGTAAAAGCTGGCGGGCTAAGAGTTCCGGCAAGCCAGCTGTCAGACGCCGGGCAAGGGGGTGACTCTGTGACATTGGCTTCTTACGCTCAAACATTTCCTTTACAGACACCTTACTGTGAGCAGATGATATGGAACTGCTAAAGGTGAGAGGCGGAGTGGCGGGTGGTTGAGAGGGGGCGAGGACGACAGCAGTGGTTGACGTGGCTGAAGATGCTGGACCAGGAGGAGGATGGTGGCTTTGAGGTTGTGTGCTGCTTCTACTCGTCATCATGTGTAGATCCCATAGGCGTTTGTGATGTGCGATCATGTGCCTTCGCAAAGCAGTTGTACCTAGGTGGGTGTTGGATTTCCCATGACTCAGTTTCTTTTGGCACAGGTTGCAAATGGTTGTCAGAGGCAGACACACAAAAAAAATGCCACACTGCTGAGCTTTGCAATGACGGCATTCTGGTGGTGGCAACAGCATGCGTTGATTGGCGTGCTGTCTGGCTGACCCCGGGTGCCGATACATGCTGTCTGACTGTGCCACTAGCTCCTTGCGACAACCTCCCCCTGCTTCCAAATCGTCTCCTCCTTTTGTCTGTCTCCCCTTCTGAACTTTCCCCCTCTTCTTCTTCTCTTCGAGCAGGCAGCCACGTGGCATCCACGGACATATCGTCATCATCAACCACTTCACTTGTATCTGACACCTCAGCAAAGGAAGCAGCAGCGGGTACAACATCATCATCATCATCACACTGTACGTCCATGTGTGTAATGCTGCCTGACTGAGACATATCCCTGTTATCTACATCCCCTGGCATTAATGGTTGCGCATCACTAATTTCATCCAACTGATGTGTAAATAACTCCTCTGAGGGATCAAGTGAAGCAGCTGTGGTGGCTGTGGTGGTAGTGGTGGTGGTGGTGGCGGCGGGCGGGAGAGTGGTAATTTGAGAGCAGGTGACCAAAGCTGAGCTGGAGGAGGATGGTGCATCAAGGTTCTTAGCGGAAGCTGTTGAAGATTGGGTGTCCTGTGTAAGCCAGTCAACTATTTTCTCCGAATTTTTTGGGTTCAGGGTACGTGGCCTAATGAACACTGGGCATTATTCCAGGGCCAGTGGAAATCACAGCACCACGACCACGACGGCCCCTGCGGGGTGGCCTGCCTCTGCCTGTCATTATATTTTTAGATAAGTGGTACTATGCATGCAAGGTACTGTGCCACCCTATATAAGTGGTGGGCAGTGGGCACAGTGCAGTCTGTGTGGGCCTGACACACACGGGCTTGCAAATGTGATTATATCACAGAAAAATGTTAAATATAATTTTTTTAATTTGAAAGGTATTTGAGTGAATGACACCCTGTAACGGTATGAGTGGAGGCTTAGCCAGTGGCCACAATACAGTCTGTGTGGGTCTGACGCACACGGGCTTGCAAATGTGATTATATCACAGAAAAATTTTAAATATAATTTTTTTATTTGCAAGGTATTTGAGTGAATGACACCCTGTAACAGTATGAGTGGAGGCCTAGCAACTAGCCAGTGGCCACAATACAGTCTGTGTGGGCCTGACACACACAGGCTTGCAAATGTGATTATATCACAGAAACATTTTAAATATAATTTTTTTTATTTGCAAGGTATTTGAGTGAATGACACCCTGTAATGACACGCTGTCCTTACAGCAGATGAGTCTGTGGACACAGAACAATGAATGCCCTAGCTAACGCTTTCCCTATTGAATCAGCAGCAGCAGCATTGTCCCTCCTCTCACTGAGAATGCAGCTTTTGAATGATTTTAAAATGGATGCTGTCCTGTAGGAGGGAGGGTCTGGGAGGGAGGGTCTGCTGCTGATTGACTGGAATGTGTCTGCTGACTGTGAGGCACAGGGTCAAAGTTTACTCAATGATGATGTATAGGGGGCGGACCGAACATCGCATATGTTCGCCCGTCGCAGCGAACGCAAACAAGCTATGTTCGCCGGCGAATAGTTCGGGCCATCACTACCCATAATCAGTATTTTGCAGAAGCAGGTAAATCTCACCCCTCAATCAGTGCTGTGTGGAAACAGGCATATAGTACACCTGAATCAATATTTGGTGGAAGCATATATATCGCAACCCCAATATATATTTTTTGGATACAAGTATATCAAACCCCTTAATCAGTATTTAGTGCAAGCAGGTATATTGCACCCCTCAATCAGTGTTTAGTGGAAGCAGGTATATAGAACCCCTTAATCAGTATTTTGTAGAAGCAGGTATATCGCACCCCTCAATCAGCTTTTTGTGGAAGCCCGTGTATCGCAGGACTCAATCAATATTTGGTGGAAAGAGGTATATTGCTCCCCTCATTCAGCATTTTGTGAAAGCAGGATTATGGAACCCCTTAATTAGTCTTTTGCCGAAGCAAGTAAATCCCATTCCTCAATTAGTGTTTTGTGGAAACAGGTATATAGAACACCTGAATCAATATTTGGTGGAAGCACGTTTATCACACCTCTCAATCTGTATTTTGTGGAAGCTGGCATATGAAAATCCTTAATCAGTAGTTTGTGGAAGCAGGTATATTGCGTCTCTTAATCTGTATTTTGTGGAAGCAGGCATATCAAACCCCTTAATCAGTATTTTCTGGAAGCAGATATATCACACCACTCAATCAGTATTTTGTGGAGACAGGTACATAGAATACCTAAATCAATATTTGGTGGAAGCAGGCATATAGCACCCCTAAATCAGTATTTTGTAAAAGCATGTACATCGCACCCCTCAATCATTATTTTGTAGAAGCAGATATATAAAACCCCTAAATCAATATTTGTTGGAAACAGGTATATCGCACTCTTCAATCATTATTTTGTGGAAGCTGGTGCATCTTAGGCCTAAATAAATATTTGTTGGAAACAGGTATATCACACCCACCTCAATCAGTATTTTGTAAAAGCAGGGATATAGAACACCTGAATAAATATTAGGTGGAAGTACTTATATTGCACCGGTCAATCTAAATTTTGTTGAAGTAGGGATATCAAACCCTTTAACCAGTAATTTGTAGAAGCAGGTATAGCAAACCCTTTAATCAGTAACTTGTGGATGCAGTTATATCGCACTCCTCAATCAGTATTATGTAGAAACAGGTATATAGAACACCTGAATCAATATTTGGTGGAAGCAGGTATATTGCAGCACTCAATGTGTATTTTGTGGTTACAGGTATATCAAACCCCTTAATCATTATTTAGTGGAAGCAGGTTTCTCTCACCCCTCAATCAATGTTTTGTGGAAGCAGGTATATAGAACCCCTTAATCAGTATTTTGTACATGCAGGAATATTGCACCCATCAATCAGTTTTTTATGGAAGCTGGTGTGTCGCAGGCCTCAATCATTATTTGGTGGAAGCAGGTATATTGCACCCCTAAATCAGTATTTTGTGGAAGCAGGTATATGGAACCCCTTAATCAGTATTTTGCAGAAGCAAATATATCCCACCCCTCAATTTGTATTTTTTGGAAACAGGTATATAGAACATCTGAATCAATAATTGTTGGAAGCAGTTATATCGCATCACTCAATCTGGATTTTGTTTAAACAGCTATATCAAACCTCTTAATCAGTAATTTGTGGATGCAGGTACATCGCACCCCACAATCAGTATTTTGTGGAAACAAGTATATACAACACCTGAATCAATATTTTGTGTAAGCAGGTATATCGCACCCATCATTTAACATTTTGTGAAAGCTGGAATATGGAACCCCTTAAATAATATTTTGCAGAAGCAGGTGAATCCCACCCCTCAATCAGTGTTGTGTGGAATCAGGCATATAGAACACCTGAATTCATATTTTGTGGAAGCAGGTATATCGCACCCCTTAATCAGTATTTTGTGGAAGCTGGTGTATAGCAGCCCTCAATCAGTATTTTGTAGAAGTAGGTATATCACACCCCTCATTCAGCATTTTTGGGAAGCAGGATTATGCAACCCCTTAATCAGTATTTTGCCGAAGCAGGTAAATCCAACCCATCAATCAGTGTTTTGTGAAAACAGGTATATAGAACACCTGAATCAATATTTGGTGGAAGCAGGTATATCATACCCCTCAATCTGTATTTTGTTTAAGCAGGTATATCAAACCCCTTAATCAGTATTTTGTGGAAGCAGGTATATCGCACCCCTCAATAAGTGTTTTGTGGAAGCAGGTATATAGAACCCCTTAATAAGTATTTTGTAGAACCAGGAATATTACACCCATCAATCAGTATTTTATAGAACCTGGTGTGTCGCAGGCCTCAATCAATATTTGGAGGAAGCAGGTATATTTCACCCCTAAATCAGTATTTTGTGGAAGCAGGTATATGGAACCCCTTAATCAGTATTTTGTGAAAACTGGTATATAGAACACCTAAATCAATATTTGGTGGAAGCAGGTATATTGCACCCCTCAATCTGTATTTTGTGGATACAGGTATATCTAACCCCCCTAAATCAGTATTTTGTGGAAGCAGGTATATGGAACCCCTTAATCAGTATTTTGCAGAAGCAGATATATCCTACCCCTCAATCAGTATTTTGTGGAAGCAGGGATATCAAACCCCTTAATCAGTATTTTGTAGAAGCAGGTATATCGCACCCTTCAATTAGTATTTTGTTGAACCCTGTGTATTGCAGACCTCAATCAATATTTAGTGGTAGCAGGTATATCACACATCTCGTATATCACCTCTCATTCAGCATTTTGTGAAGACAGGAATATGGAACCCCTTAATCCCTTATATTTTGCGGAAGCAGGTAAATCCCACCTCTCAATTATTATGACCTCGGCTCGTTCTTTGACCTCGACTTCGTCTAATCCTTTGTACGTATTGCTCTCTTGACTTTACATTTGCCCGCTTCATTTGCACTCCCGCTTCTCCTGGTTCTGACCCTTGGCTTGTTGACCTTCCATATCTTTCCTCTGTGCACTTACGTAAGTAAGGGACCGTCGCCCAGTTACGCCCCGTCGCCTCGGGTAACTGGGCGACGGTGTAAGTAGGCAGGGACAGGGGTTGAGGGTGGAGTCAGTGTGCACCCTCTTTCTTTGCTCTCTGTTCCTTGACAGCAGGACTATCAAACCCTTGAATCAGTATTTTGTGGAAGCAGATATATTGCATCTCTCAATCTGTGTTATGTGAAAGCAGGAATATCAAACCCCTTAATCAGTATTTTGTGGAAGCAGGTACATCACACCCCTCAATCAGTATTTTGTGAAAACAGGTATATATAATACCTAAATCAATTTCTGGTGGAAGCAGGTATATCGCACCCCTCAATCAGTATTTTGTGGAAACAGGTAAATAGAACTCCTGAATCAATATTTGGTGAAAGCATGTATATCGCACCCCTCATTCAGAATTTTGTGGAAGCAGGAATATGGAACCCCTTAATCAGTATTTTGCAGAAACAGATAAATCACAACCCTCAATCATTATTTTGGGGAAACAGTTATATAGATCACTTAAATCAATATTTGGTGGAAGGTGGTTTATCGCACTCCTCAATCAGTTTTTGGTGTAAGCAGGTATATCAAACTCCTGAATCAGTATTTTGTGGAAGCAGGACTATTAAACCCCTTAATCAGTATTTTGTGAAAGCAGGTATATTACCCCTCTCAATCTGTATTATGCGGAAGCAGGAATGACAAACCCCTTAATCAGTATTTTGTGGAAGCAGGTACATCGCACCCTTCAATGAGTATTTTGTGAAAACAGTTATAAATGGTACCTGAATCTATATTTGGTGGAAGCAGGTATATAGCACCCCTCAATCAGTATTTTGTGGAAACTGAAAGGGCCCCTGGTTTGTCTGTGTGTGAATCACCGGCCGGACAACCACTGAAGACCAATACACATTGATAGGTTTAAAATGGCTGCCCCTTTATTTTGACATCGTAGACAATTTATAGCTTCAAACCACAAAATTAGCGTATACCTCCCCCATGTCTAGTCCAATCAGGTAGCGAATTGATAAATTTTCCCTTTATACAGCCAAAGTAAAAAAGTCATGATAATTTCTCAGAAACAAGGTACATATGTGACGCATTTATAATTCTTAGAATTTAGATATCTAACCACCATGTTTGTCGACCTTCGCTTTGTTCAAATATTTCGCGGAATTATCTTTGTTTATTTTGTACCAACATTTATCTGATAAAACGTCCTTCACAAAAGGTGAACGTCAATATACAAGATGCTTATATAACCAGTATTATAGCAAGTGTAAAATATATCTCTATTGCACATGTTAGATATATGCGTAAAAGGTATATATGCATATATATGTTTCTGCAGCTATGATGTTATGCATTTAGCAATTCTCTCTTCAGGTACCTTCATCATAAATGTGGCATTCTTTTGCAAAGCATGCATATCTCTTTCTAGCCATGCGGTTTTGAGCTTCAGACAGCCACTTCCTGCCAGCTTGTGTTACTAGGCTTGGTGTTATAAAATATTTCCTTTAAAGAAGAACTCTGCATATCTTAATACAAGCATATAAGGCTGAATTAATACATGTATATAAATGTGTGTGTGGATACAGACATAATTTCCTTACAGAAACAAGTAAATAGAACTCCTGAATCAATATTTGGTGAAAGCAGATATATCGCACCCCTCATTCAGCATTTTGTGGAAGCAGGAATATGGAACCCCTTAACCACTTCAGCCCCGCTAGCTGAAACCCCCTTTATGACCAGAGCACTTTTTACACTTCGGCACTACACTACTTTCACCGTTTATCGCTCGGTCATGCAACTTACCACCCAAAGGAATTTTACCTCCTTTTCTTCTCACTAATAGAGCTTTCATTGGGTGGTATTTTATTGCTGCTGACATTTTTACTTTTTTTGTTATTAATCGAAATGTAATGATTTTTTTGCAAAAAAAAGAAATTTTTCACTTTCAGCTGTAAATTTTGCAAAAAAAACGACATCCATATATAAATTTTTCGCTAAATTTATAGTTCTACATGTCTTTGATTAAACAAAAATGTTTGGGAAAAAAAAATGGTTTGGGTAAAAGTTATAGCGTTTACAAACTATGGTACAAAAATGTGAATTTCCGCTTTTTGTAGCAGCTCTGACTTTCTGAGCACCTGTCATGATTCCTGAGGTTCTATAATGCCCAAACAGTAGAAAAACCCCACAAATGACCCCATTTCGGAAAGTAGACACCCTAAGGTATTCGTTGATGGGCATAGTGAGTTCATAGAACTTTTTATTTTTTGTCACAAGTTAGCGGAAAATGATGATTATTTTTTTTTCCTCTTTTTTCCTTACAAAGTCTCATATTCCACTAACTTGCGACAAAAAAATAAAAAATTCTAGGAACTCGCCATGCCCCTCACGGAATACCTTGGGGTGTCTTCTTCCCAAAATGGGGTCACTTGTGGGGTAGTTATACTGCCCTAGCAATTTAGGGGCCCAAATGTGTGAGAAGAACTTTGCAATCAAAATGTGTAAAAAATGACCGGTGAAATCCGAAAGGTGCACTTTGGAATATGTGCCCCTTTGCCCACCTAGGCTGCAAAAAAGTGTGACACATCTGGTATCGCCGTACTCAGGAGAAGTTGGGGAATGTGTTTTGGGGTGTCATTTTACATATACCCATGCTGGGTGAGAGAAATATCTTGGCAAAAGACAACTTTTCCAATTTTTTTATACAAAGTTGGCATTTGACCAAGATATTTTTCTCACCCAGCATGGGTATATGTAAAATGACACCCCAAAACACATTCCCCAACTTCTCCTGAGTACGGCGATACCAGATGTGTCACACTTTTTTGCTGCCAAGGTGGGCAAAGGGGCACATCTTCCAAAGTGCACCTTTCGGATTTCGCAGGCCATTTTTTACACATTTTGATTGCAAAGTTCTTCTCGCACATTTGGGCCCCTAAATTGCCAGGGCAGTATAACTACGCCACAAGTGACCCCATTTTGGAAAGAAGACACTCCAAGGTATTCTGTGAGGGGCATGGCGAGTTCCTAGAATTTTTTATTTTTTGCTGCAAGTTAGTGGAATATGAGACTTTGTAAGGAAAAAAGAAAAAAAAAGGAAAATCATCATTTTCCGCTAACTTGTGACAAAAAAAAAAAAATTCTAGGAACTCGCCGTGCCCCTCACGGAATACCTTGGGGTGTCTTCTTCCCAAAATGGGGTCACTTGTGGGGTAGTTATACTGCCCTAGCAATTTAGGGGCCCAAATGTGTGAGAAGAACTTTGCAATCAAAATGTGTAAAAAATGACCGGTGAAATCCGAAAGGTGCACTTTGGAATATGTGCCCCTTTGCCCACCTAGGCTGCAAAAAAGTGTGACACATCTGGTATCGCCGTACTCAGGAGAAGTTGGGGAATGTGTTTTGGGGTGTCATTTTACATATACCCATGCTGGGTGAGAGAAATATCTTGGCAAAAGACAACTTTTCCAATTTTTTTATACAAAGTTGGCATTTGACCAAGATATTTTTCTCACCCAGCATGGGTATATGTAAAATGACACCCCAAAACACATTCCCCAACTTCTCCTGAGTACGGCGATACCAGATGTGTCACACTTTTTTGCTGCCAAGGTGGGCAAAGGGGCACATCTTCCAAAGTGCACCTTTCGGATTTCGCAGGCCATTTTTTACACATTTTGATTGCAAAGTTCTTCTCGCACATTTGGGCCCCTAAATTGCCAGGGCAGTATAACTACGCCACAAGTGACCCCATTTTGGAAAGAAGACACTCCAAGGTATTCTGTGAGGGGCATGGCGAGTTCCTAGAATTTTTTATTTTTTGCTGCAAGTTAGTGGAATATGAGACTTTGTAAGGAAAAAAGAAAAAAAAAGGAAAATCATCATTTTCCGCTAACTTGTGACAAAAAATAAAAAATTCTAGGAACTCGCCGTGCCCCTCACGGAATACCTTGGGGTGTCTTCTTTCCAAAATGGGGTCACTTGTGGCGTAGTTATACTGCCCTGGCAATTTAGGGGCCCTAATGTGTGAGAAGTACTTTGCAATCAAAATGTGTAAAAAATGGCCTGCGAAATCCGAAAGGTGCACTTTGGAATATGTGCCCCTTTGCCCACCTTGGCTGCAAAAAAGTGTAACACATGTGGTATCGCCGTACTCGGGAGAAGTTGGGGAATGTGTTTTGGGGTGTCATTTTACATATAACCATGCTGGGTGAGAGAAATATCTTGGCAAAAGATAACTTTTCCAATTTTTTTATACAAAGTTGGCATTTGACCAAGATATTTTTCTCACCCAGCATGGGTATATGTAAAATGACACCCCAAAACACATTGCCCAACTTCTCCTGAGTACGGCGATACCAGATGTGTGACACTTTTTTGCAGCCTAGATGCGCAAAGGTGCCCAAGTTCCTTTTAGGAGGGCATTTTTAGACATTTGGATCCCAGACTTCTCACACTTTCGGGCCCCTAAAAAGCCAGGGCAGTATAAATACCCCACATGTGACCCCATTTTGGAAAGAAGACACCCCAAGGTATTCAATGAGGGGCCTGGCGAGTTCATAGAAATTATTTTTTTTTTGCATAAGTTAGCGGAAATTGATTTTTTTTGTTTTTTTCTCACAAAGTCTCACTTTCCGCTAACTTAGGACAAAAATTTCAATCTTTCATGGACTCAATATGCCCCTCACGGAATACCTTGGGGTGTCTTCTTTCCGAAGTGGGGTCACATGTGGGGTATTTATACTGCCCTGGCTTTTTAGGGGCCCTAAAGCGTGAGAAGAAGTCTGGAATATAAATGTCTAAAAATGTTACGCATTTGGATTCCGTGAGGGGTATGGTGAGTTCATGTGAGATTTTATTTTTTGACACAAGTTAGTGGAATATGAGACTTAGTAAGAAAAAACAAAAACAAAAACAAACAAAAAATTTCCGCTAACTTGGGCCAAAAAAAAGTCTGAATGGAGCCTTACAGGGGGGGGTGATCAATGACAAGGGGGTGATCACCCATATAGACTCCCTGATCACCCCCCTGTCATTGATCACCCCCCTGTCATTGATCACCCCCCTGGTAAGGCTCCATTCAGACGTCCGTATGATTTTTACGGATCCATGGATCGGATCCGCAAAACACATGCAGACGTCTGAATGGAGCCTTACAGGGGGGTGATCAATGACAGGGGGTGATCAGGGTGATCACCCCCCCTGTCACTGATCACCCCCCCCCCCCTGTAAGGCTCCATTCAGACGTCCGTATGATTTTTACGGATCCATGGATACATGGATCGGATCCGCAAAACACATGCGGACGTCTGAATGGAGCCTTACAGGGGGGTGATCAATGACAGGGGGGTGATCAATGACAGGGGGTGATCAGGGAGTGTATATGGGTGATCACCCCCCTGTCATTGATCACCCCCCTGTAAGGCTCCATTCAGACGTCCGTATGATTTTTACGGATACATGGATACATGGATCGGATCCGCAAAACACATGCGGACGTCTGAATGGAGCCTTACAGGGGGGTGATCAATGACAGGGGGGTGATCAATGACAGGGGGTGATCAGGGAGTGTATATGCGTGATCACCCGCCTGTTATTGATCACCCCCCTGTAAGGCTCCATTCAGAGGTCCGCATGTGTTTTGCGGATCCGATCCATGTATCCGTGGATCCGTAAAAATCATACGGACGTCTGAACGGAGCCTGACAGGGGGGTGATCAATGACAGGGGGGGTTATCAATGACAGGGGGTGATCAGGGAGTTTATATGGGGTGATCATGGGTGATCAGGGGTTTATAAAGGGTTAATAAGTGACGGGGGGGTGTAGTGTAGTGTAGTGTTTGGTGCGACTTTACTGACCTACCTGTGTCCTCTGGTGGTCGATCCTAACAAAAGGGACCACCAGAGGACCAGGTAGCAGGTATATTAGACGCTGTTATCAAAACAGCGTCTAATATACCTGTTAGGGGTTAAAAAATTTGGATCTCCAGCCTGCCAGCGAGCGATTGCCGCTGGCAGGCTGGAGATCCACTCGCTTACCTTCCGTTCCTGTGAGCGCGCGCGCCTGTGTGCGCGCGTTCACAGGAAATCTCGGCTCTCGCGGGAGGACGCGTATATGCGTCCACCCAGAAGAGCAGGACCGCCGGCAGGACGCAATCCTGCGTACGGCGGTCCTGAGGAGGTTAATCAGTATTTTGAAGAAGCAAGTAAATCCCACCCTTTAATCAGTATTTTGTGGAAACAGGAATATAGAACACCTGAATATATATTTGATAAAAGCAGGCATATCGCACCCTTCAATCAGTATTTTGTGGAAGCTGGTATATCACACCCCTCAATTATTATTTTGTGGAAACATGTATACAGAACCGCTGAATCAATATTTGTTGGAAACAAGTATATTGCACACTTCAATCAGTATTTTGTGGAAGCCAGTGTATCTTAGGCCTCAATAAATATTTGTTGGAAGCAGGTATATCACACCCACCTCAATCAGAATTTTGTTAAAGCAGTGATCTCGAACACCTGAATAAATATTTGGTGGAAGTTGGTATATTGCACCCCCTCAATCTATATTTTGTTGAAGCAGGCATATCAAACCCCTTGATCAGTATTTTGTAGAAGCAGGTATATCAAACCCTTTAATCAGTAACTTGTGGAAGCAGTTATATCGCACCCCTCAATCATTTTTGTGTGGAAACAGGTATATAGAACACGTGAATCAATATTTGGTGGAAGCAGGTATATTGCAGCACTCAATCAGTATTTTGTGGAAGCAGGTATATCAAACTCCTGAATTATTATTTTGTGGAAGCAGGTATATCGCACCTGTTAATCTGTATTTTGTGAAAACAGGTATATCAAACCCCTCAATCAGTATTTTGTGAAAACAGGTACAGTACAGACCAAAAGTTTGGACACACCTTCTCATTCAAAGAGTTTTCTTTATTTTCATGACTATGAAAATTGTAGATTCACACTGAAGGCATCAAAACTATGAATTAACACATGTGGAATTATATACATAACAAAAAAGTGTGAAACAACTGAAAATATGTCATATTCTAGGTTCTTCAAAGTAGCCACCTTTTGCTTTGATTACTTCTTTGCACACTCTTGGCATTCTCTTGTTGAGCTTCAAGAGGTAGTCAACTGAAATGGTTTTCACTTCACAGGTGTGCCCTGTCAGGTTTAATAAGTGGGATTTCTTGCCTTATAAATGGGAGTTGCCTTGTGGAGAAGTCAGGTGGATACACAGCTGATAGTCCTACTGAATAAACTGTTAGAATTTGTATTATGGTAAGAAAAAAGCAGCTAAGTAAAGAAAAATGAGTGGCTATCATTACTTTAAGAAATGTAGGTCAGTCAGTCCAAAAAATTGGGAAAACTTTGAAAGTGTCCCCAAGTGCAGTCACAAAAACCATCAAGCGCTACCAAGAAACTGTCTCACATGCGGACCGCCCCAGGAAAGGAAGTCCAAGAGTCACCTCTGCTGCGGACGATAAGTTCATCCGAGTCACCAGTCTCAGAAATCGCAGGTTAACAGCAGCTCAGATTAGAGACCAGGTCAATGCCACACAGAGTTCTAGCAGCAGACACATCTCTAGAACAACTGTTGAGAGGAGACTGTGTGAATCAGGCCTTCATGGTAGAATATCTGCTAGGAAACCACTGCTAAGGAGGGCAACAAGCAGAAGAGACTGGTTTGGGCTAAAGAACACAAGGAATGAACATTAGACCAGTGGAAATCTGTGCTTTGGTCTGAAGAGTCCAAATTTGAGATCTTTGGTTCCAACCACCGTGCTTTGCTGGTGACACTGTTGGGGATTTATTCAAAATTGAAGGCATACTGAACCAGCATGGCTACCACAGCATCTTGCAGTGGCAAGCTATTCCATCCGGTTTGCGTTTAGTTGGACCATCATTTATTTTTCAATAGGAAAATGACCCCAAACACACCTCCAGGCTGTGTAAGGGCTATTTGACCATGAAGGAGAGTGATGGGGTACTGCGCCAGGTGACCTGGCCCCCACCGTCACCGGACCTGAACCCAATCGAGATGGTTTGGGGTGAGCTGGACCGCAGAGTGAAGGAAAAAGGGCCAACAAGTGCTAAGCATCTCTGGGAAATCCTTCAAGACTGTTGGAAGACCATTTCAGGTGAAGAGCATCAAGAGAATGCCAAGAGTGTGCAAAGCAGTAATCAAAGCAAATGGTGGCTACTTTGAAGAACCTAGAATATGACATTTTTTTTTTGTTTCACACTTTTTTGTTATGTATATAATTCCACTTTTTAACAGGTCAAGTTTTGATGCCTTCAGTGTGAATCTACAATTTTCATAGTCATGAAAATAAAGAAAACTCTTTGAATGAGAAGGTGTGTCCAAACTTTTGGTCTGTACTGTATATACAGTCGTGGCCAAAAGTTTTGAGAATTACACAAATATTATTTTTCACAAAGTTTGCTGCTAAACTGCTTTTAGATCTTTGTTTCAGTTGTTTCTGTGATGTAGTGAAATATAATTACACACACTTTATACGTTTTAAAGGCTTTTATCAACAATTACATGACATTTATGCAAAGAGTCAGTATTTGCAGTGTTGGGCCTTCTTTTTGAGGATCTCTGCATTTTGACTGGGCATGCTCTCAATCAACTTCTGGGCCAATATCTGACTGATAGCAACCCATTCTTTCATAATCTTTTCTTGGAGTTTGTCAGAATTAGTGGGATTTTGTTTGTCCACCCGCCTCTTGAGGATTGACCACAAGTTCTCAATGGGATTAAGATCTGTGGAGTTTCCAGGCCATGGACCCAAAATGTCAACGTTTTGGTCCCCGAGCCACTTAGTTATCACTTTTGCCTTATGGCACGGTGCTCCATTGTACTGGAAAATGCATTGTTCTTCACCAAACTGTTGTTGGATTTTTGGAAGAAGTTGCTATTGGAGGGTGTTTTGGTACCAGTCTTTATTCATGGCTGTGTTTTTGGGTGAGAAGCAACCCACACATGAATGGTCTCAAGATGCTTTACTGTTGGCATGACACAGGACTGATGGTAGCGCTCGCCTCCGGACAAGCCTTTTTCCTGATGCCCCAAACAATCGGAAAGGCTTCATCGGTGAATATGACTTTGCCCCAGTCCTCAGCAGTCCATTCACCATATTTTCTGCAGAAGATCCATCTGTTCCTGATGGGGTTTTTTTGGAAAGAAGTGGCTTCTTTGCTGCCCTTCTTGACACCAGGCCATCTTCCAAAAGTCTTCGCCTCACTGTGTGTGCAGATTTGCTCACACCTGCCTGCTGCCATCCCTGAGCAAGCTCTGCACTGGTGGCACTCCGATCCCGCAGCTGAATCCTCTTTAGGAGACAATCCTGGCGCTTGCTTGACTTTCTTGGACGCCCTGAAGCCTCCTTAACAAGAATTGAACCTCTTTCCTTGAAGTTCTTGATGATCCTATGAATTGTTGATTGAGGTACAATCTTAGTAGCCACAATATCCTTGCCTGTGAAACCATTTTTATGCAACGCAATGATGGCTGCACGTGTTTCTTAGCAGGTCACCATGGTTAATAATGGAAGAACAATGATTTCAAGGATCACCCTCCTTTTAACAGGTCAAGTCTGCCATTTGAACCCAATCAGCCTGACATAATGATCTCCAGCCTTGTGCTCGTCAACATTCTTACCTGAGTTAAGAAGACGATTACTGAAATTATTTCAGCAGGTCCTTTAATGACAGCAATGAAATGCAGTGGGAAGTTTTTTTGGGGATTAAGTTTATTTTCATGGCATAGAAGGACTATGCAATTCATCTAATAACGCTTCATAACATTTTGGAGTATATGCAAATTGCTATTATAAAAACTTAAGCAGCAGCTTTTCCAATTTCCAATATTTATGTAATTCTGAAAACTTTTGGCCACGACTGTAGAATGCCTGAATCAATATTTGGTGGAAGGAGGTATATCGCACCCCTCAATCAGTATTTTGTGGAAGTCGCTGTACTTCAGGCCTCAATAAATATTTGGTGGAAGCAGTTATTTCACATCCACCTCAATCAGTATTTTGTGGAAGCAGGGATAGAGAACCCCTTAATCAGTAGTTTGTAGGATTCACATATATCAAACCCCTGAATTAGTATTTTGTGGAAGCAGATATATCACACCTCTCAATCTGTATTTTGTGGAAGCAGGCATATCAAACCCCTTAATCAGTATTTTGTGGAAGCAGTTATATCTGACCCCTCATTCAGTATTTTGTGAAAACAGATATATATTATACCTGAATCAATATTTGGTGGAAGCAGGTATATTGCACCCCTTATTCAGTATTTTGTGGAAACAGGTATATAGAACACCTGAATCAATATTTGTTGGATGCAGGAATATCGCACCCCTCAATCAGTATTTTGTGGAAGCAGGTATATCAAATCTCTTAATCAGTTCTTTGTGGAAGCAGGTATATCGCACCTCTTAATCAGTTTTTTTGGAAGCATGTATATAGAACCCCTTAATCTGTATTTTGTAGAAGCAGATATATTCCACCCCTCAATATATATTCAATAAATATTTTGTGGAAACAGGTATATAGAACCACTGAATCAATATTTGTTGGAAACAGATATATTGCACACTTCAATCAGTGTTTTGTGGAAGCCGGTGTATCTCAGGCCTCATTAAATATTTGGTGGAAGCAGGTTTATCACACCCACCTCAATCAGTATTTTGTGGAAGCAGAGATATAGATCCTCGTAATCAGTATTTTTTAGAAGCAGATATATCACACCTCTCAATCAGTATTTTGTGGAAACAGGTAAATAGAACACCTCAATCAATATTTGGTTGAAGCAGGAATATCGCACCCTCAATCAGTATTTTGTGCAATCAGAAATATCAAACTCCTTTAACTGTATTTTGTGGAAGCAGGTATATCGCACCCCTCAATCATTATTTTGTGGAAGCAGGTATATAGAACCCGTGAATCAATATATTTTTTAAACAGGTATTTCTCACCCCTCAGTCAGTATTTTGAGGAAGTTGGTGTATCGTAGGCCTTAATGATTATTTGGTGGAAGCAGGTATATCGCTTCCCACAATCAGCATTATGTTGAAGTAAGTATATCAAACCCTTTAGTCAGTCTTTTGTGGAAGCAGTTATATCGCACCCCTTAATATGTATTTTTTGCAATCAGAAATATCAAACTCCTTTAACTGTATTTTGTGGAAGCAGGTATATCGCACCCCTCAATCATTATTTTGTGGAAGCAGGTATATAGAACCCGTGAATCAATACATTTTTTAAACAGGTATTTCTCACCCCTCAGTCAGTATTTTGAGGAAGCTGGTGTATCGTAGGCCTTAATGATTATTTGGTGGAAGCAGGTATATCGCATCCCTCAATCAGCATTATGTTGAAGTAAGTATATCAAACCATTTAGTCAGTCTTTTTTGGAAGCAGTTATATTGTATCCCTTAATATGTATTTTTTGTGTATATCAATTTCCTTAATCAGTATTTTGTGGAAGAAGGTATATCGCACCCCTCATTCAGTATTTTGCGGAAGCAGGTATATCACACCCCTCAATGCTTATTTTGTGGAAGCAGGTATATAGAACCCTTTAATCAGTCTTTTGTATAAGCAGGAATATCACACTCTTTAATCAGTGTTTTGTGGAAACAGTTATATAGAACACCTGAATCAATATTTGGTGGAAGTAGGTATATCGCACCCCTCTATCTGTATTTTTTGGAAGCAGGAATATCAAACCCCTTAATCAGCTTTTTGTGGAAGCAGGTATATAACACCCCTTAATCAGTATTTTGTGAAAGCAGGTATATAGAACCCCTTAATAAGTATTTTGTAGAAGCAGGTATATCGCACCACTCATTCAGTATTTTATGGAAACAGGTATATAGAACCCCTGAATCAGTAATTGCTGGAAGCAGGTATATAGCACCCCTCAATTAGTATATTGTAGAAGTAGGTATATCAAACCCCTTAATCAGTATATTGTGGAATCTGGTATATAGAACCCTTTAATCAGTATTTTTTAGAAATAGTTATATCGCACTCCTCAATCAGCATTTTTTGGAAACAGATATATAGAACCCTTTAATCAATATTTGGTGGAAGGAGGTATATTGCACCCCTTAATCAGTATTTTATGAAAGTAGGTATATCAAATTCCTTAATAAGTATTTTGTGGAATCAGGTTTATCGTACTCCTTAATCAGTTTATTTTGGGGCAACAGGTACCGTATTTTTTGCTTTATAAGACGCACTTGATGATAGGACGCACGTAGGTTTTTGAGGAGGAAAATAAGAAAAAAATATTTTGAACCAAAAGGTGTGCTTTTGGTAGGTTTTGAACTAATGGGGATCTGTGGATGATGCACTGTTATGGGGGATCTGTGGATGACATTGATGGGGATCTGTGGATGACACAGATGGGGGATCTGTGGATGACACTGAGGGGGGATCTGTGAATGACACTGAGGGGGATCTGTGAATGACACTGTTGGGGGATCTGTGGATGACACTTATGTCATCCACAGATCCCCATAAGTGTCATCTACAGATCGCCCATCAGATGCATCAGTGTGGAGGGAGGAGGCGGGGACACTCATAGTGGGGCCCGGTGCAGTGACTCTACTCTAATACACCGGGCCCCGCAACTGTTAAACATTCAATCTGATCTACGGTATATCTAATTGAATATGCTCTGTACGGTACTTACTGTAGTACCGTAAGTATAGCATTAAGACGGCGCAAACCGGCATCTCCCTTGGTCATGCGCCGCCTGCCGCAGCTCCCTCCTCATGCGCCGCCTGCCCCAGCTCCCTCCTTATGCGCCGCCTGCCTGCTTATCACGCTTTATGAATTAACAGGCAGGCGGCGCATGACAGAGGGAGCTGGGGCAGGCGGCGCATGACAGTGGGAGCTGCGGCAGGTGATGCATGAGGAGGGAGCTGCGGCAGGCGGCGCATGACCGAGGGAGATGCTGGTCTGCGCCGTCTTAATGCTATACTTACGGTACTACAGTAAGTACCGTACAGAGCATATACAATTAGATATACCATAGATCAGATTAAATGTTTAACAGTTGCAGGGCCCGGTGTATTAGAGTACAGTCACTGCACCGGGCCCCGCAATGAGTGTCCTCGCCTCCTCCCTCCACACTGATACTTCGCTAGCCGCGCTGTGCAGCATAGCGGCCAGTGAAATATTCGCTTTATAAGACGCACAGCCATTTTACCCCACTTTTGGGGGGGGGAAAGTGCGTCTTATAAAGTGAAATATACGGTAGATCACACCCCAATGAAAAAAGTTAGATACGTAGCTGTACTTATCGTGCTGCAGGTCCTCGATGTCATGTGGGTTAAAATTAGGGTTGAGCGAACCCAAACTGTAAAGTTCGGCTTCGTACCGAACTTTAGGATTTTTGGACTCTGAACCCGATAATTTCAATGAAAGTTTGTGTTCAGGTTTGGTGTTCAGCGATTTCTTGGTGCTTTTTGAAAGGCTGCAAAGCAGTCAATCAACAAGCATTTAACTGTGTGCCCTTAGAAGCTATCACAGCCATGCCTATTAATGGCATGGCTGTGATTGGCCAGTGTAGCATGTGACCCAACCTCTATATAAGATGGAGTCACGTAGCTCTGCACATCATTTTGCTGTGCTTAGTGTAGGGACATGATGCTGCTGCTGTGAGGGGGAGAATAGGACAGAATCTACAATCAGAACTTCAATTGAACTTAGCGATCTACATAGATTTTGCAGTGTGGGCGCAGTGCACAATATTTTTACCCTGCCCTGAGCCCAGTGACAGAGAAAAATAACTTTTATCCGTCTGTTACTTAGGTGGCGGCGGCCATTTTATGCAAGCTCAGTGCACCAGCACTGCATATGTGCTTTTGTGACATTCAAATCCAAGCTTGAAATACTTCAATAATAATCAGTTTTTTTTTAAAACATCCTTTTTTGGCAATATCCTACATCTGGTGCCTTTGCAGCATTAGTCAGTGTGAAATATAAGCTAGAATTACAGCTATAATTTTCTGGGTTTTAAAAAAACACCCTTTTTTTGGCAAAATACACAATATTACAGCCCTCGCTGTATCTGTACATGTGAAATTCAAGCGTTATATACTGTTGTCATACTCTGTTAATAAAAAAAAAACACTATTTTTGGGTAAAATACTTAATATTGCAGCCTTTGCTGCATCTGTGATTGTTAAAAACAAACTTGAAATACTTCAATAATTTTCTGGCTTTGAAAAAACACAAATTTTTGGCAATACCATTCATCTTAGGCCTCTGCTACATTATTCAGTGTGCAATTAAGCTAGAAATACAGCTATAATTTTCTGGGTTTTGAAATACACCCTTTTGGGGGAAAATATACAATTTTACAGCCCTTGCTGCATCTGCACATGTGAAATTTAAGCGTTACATACAGCTGTCATAATCTGTTAGTAAAAATACACCCTTTTTGGGCAAAATACTTAATATTGCAGCCTTTTCTGCATCTGTACGTGTGAGATACACCATTTAGATACTGTTGTTCTTTTCTGCTTTTAGAAAAACACCCATTTTGGGCAAAAATATTAAGTTGTGGCCTAGTCTGCATCTGTACGTGTGAGATATACCCTTTAGATAGTGTTGTTCTATTCTGCTATTAATAAAACACCCATTTAGGAAAAAAAGTTCATTTTGCAGCCTTTGCTGCATCTGTCATTGTGACATGCACTCTTTATAAACTGTTGTTCTATTCTGCTTTTAGAAAAACACCCATTTTGGGCAAAAAACTTAAATTGCGGCCTAGTCTACATTTGTACGTGTGAGATACACAATTTAGATAGTGTTGTTCTATTCTGCTATTAGAAAAACACCCTTTTTGGGCATAAATCTTAAATTGTGGCCTAGTCTACATCTGTACATGTGAGATACACCATTTAGATACTGTAGTTCTATTCTGCTATTAAAAGAACACCCATTTAGGGCAAAAAACTAAATGTTGCAGCCTTTGCTGCATCTGTCATTTTGTGTGAGATACACCCTTTACATACTGCTGTGCTATTCTGGTATTAAATAAACACCCATTTTGGGCAAAATTCTTAATTTGCAGTCTAGTCCGCATCTGTACATGTGAGATACACCCTATGAATAGTGTTGTTCTATTCTGCAATTAAAAAAATCACCCATTAAGGGCAAAAATCTTAAATTGCGGCCTAGTCTACATCTGTACGTGTGAGATATAGCATTTAGATACTGTTGTTCTTTTCTGCTATTATAAAAACACCCATTTAGGGCAAAAAACTAAATTTTTCAGCATTTTCCTGCATATGTCATTGTGAGATACACCCTTTAGATACTGTTGTTCTACTCTGCTATTTAAAAAAAAACTTATTTAGGGCAAAAAACAAAATGTTGCAGCCTTTGCTGCATCTGTCATTGTGAGATACACCCTTTACATACCGCTGTGCTATTCTGGTATTGAATAAACACCCATTTTGGGCAAAAATCTTAATTTCCGGCCTAGTCTGCATCTGTACATGTGAGATATACCATTTAGATACTGTTGTTCTATTCTGCTATAAAAAAGCACCCATTTAGGGCAAAAAACTAAAATTTTCAGCATTTTCCTGCTTATGTCATTGTGAGATACACCCTTTAGATACCGTTGTTCTACTCTGCTATTAAGAAAACACCTATTTAGGGCAAAAAACTAAATGTTGCAGCCTTTGCTGCATCTGTCATTGTGAGATACACCCTTTACATACTGCTGTGCTATTCTGGTATTAAATAAACACCCATTTAGGGCAAGATCCAAAATTTCAGAAATATGAGGAGAGCGTCAAATAAGGGGCGTGGTGCTGCTGGTGGAGCTCCTGTTGCAGGGAGAGGACATGGTCGATCTGTGCCAGCTACACGCACAAGTGAATTACCTTCCTCAGGTGCGAGTAGGCAACAAAACCTGCAGTGGTATTTGGTCGGGCCTAATGCGGCTCTATGAATGGTGAAGCCAGAACAAGTACAGGCGATTTGTAGATTGGGTGGCTGACAGTACCTCCAGTTCCTTCACATTGTCTCCCACCCAGTCTCCTGCTGAAAGATCAGAGTTGGCACCAGCAGCTGATGTCCATCAGTCTTTCACCTCACCCCCTTACAAATCAGCCAAGCAGTCTGAGCCCCAAGTCATGCAGCAGTCTATTCTGCTTTTTATGACTCTGTTAGCAGGGTATCCCAGGGCCATCCACCAATGCCCAACCACTTATGTTTTAAGATGAGTACATGAGAGGACCATCGCAGCACGATGATGACGAAACACAAGTGCCAACTGGAGACCAACAAGGAGGGGTGAAGACTGGGTGGTAGATGATGTGGGGAACGATGAGGTCCTCAACACCACATGGAATCAAGGTCATGCGAGTGTAGTTCGGAGGAAGAGGCGGTGGTCGCACAGAGCCACCAGCACAGCAGAAGAGGGAGCAGGGTGCAAAAGCGGAGCGGCTGTCCCCTAGACAGTATGCCTGCTACTGCCCACCGCAGCAAGGGACTGTACACACCAAAGCCAACTCCAAGGCAAGGAGTTCACTGGTGTGGCAGTTCTTCAGACAATGTGCTGACAACAAGACACAAGTGGTTTGCACGCTGTGCAATCAGAGCCTGAAGCGAGGCATAAAAGTTCTCAACCTGAGCACAACCTGCATGACCAGGCATCTAAGTGCAAAGCACAAGCTGCAGTGGAGTAGACACCTCAAAAACCAAGAAAGGTCTCTGGCTATTCATGCTTCCTCTTTTGCTGCAGTCTCGGCCTCTTCATCCATCTTTGGAGTGACAGTGCCACCTGCCACCCCACAAACAGAGGATCTGCCAGCAACACAGCCATCTGGGTCACCAAGCATCTCCACAATGTCCCATGAAAGCGTTCAGATCTCCATTTCCCAAACACTGGAGCAGAAGAGGAAGTACCCCCCTACCCACCAGCGATCCCTGGCCCTGAATGCCAGCATTTCAAAATTACTGGCCTTTGAAATGCTGTCATTCCGTCTGGTGGAGACTGAGAATTTTAAAAGCTTTATGGCCGTGGCTGTCCCACAGTACGTCGTGCCCAGCTGCCACTACTTTTCCAGGCATGCCATCATATTCCTGCACAACCAAGTGGGGGACAAAATCAGGTGTGCACTGCGCAACGCCATCTGTGGCAAGCTGCACCTCACTATGGATACGTGGACCAGTAAGCACAGTCAGGGACATTATATTTCCATAACAGCACACTGGGTAAATGCAGTTGCGGCTGGGCCTGAGCCGGACAGTAGTTTGCCGCATGTCCTTCCACCACCGAGGATTGCAGGGCATTTCAGTTTGCCTCTTGTTGTTTCATCCTCCTACTCCACTTCCTCATCCTCTACCGACTCCTCATCCGGTCAGCATAACATCTTCACCACCAACTTCAGCACAGCCAGGGGTAAATGGACAGCAGGCAGTTTTAAAGCGTATCTGTTTGGGGGACAAACCCCACACCGTGCAGGAGCTGTGGATGGGCATAGTACAACAGACCGATGAGTGGTTGGTGCCATTGAACCTCAAGCCCGGCCTGGTGGTGTGCGATAATGGGCAAAATCTCGTAGCAGCTCTGGGACTAGCCGGTTTGACACACATACTTTGCCTGGCGCATGTGCTGAATTTGGTGATGCAGAGGTTCCTTGAAAACAACCCAGATATGTCAAAGCTGCTGCAGAAAGTGCATGCCGTCTGTGTGCGCTTTCGACGTTCTCACTCTGCTGCTGCCCGCCTGTCAGCCCTGCAGCGTAACTTCGGCCTTCCCGCTCACCGCCTCATATGCGACGTCCCCACAAGATGGAACTCCACCTTGCACATGCTGGCCAGACTGTGTGAGCAGCAGCAGGCGATAGTGGAGTTTCAGCTGCAGCACGCATGGGTTATTCGCTCTGCGGAACAGCACCACTTGACCACCAATGACTGGGCCTACATGCGAGACCTGTGTGCCTTCTTGCTCTGTTTCGAGTACTCCACCAACATTGCCAATAGCGCCGTTCTCAGTGTTACTATCCCACTTGTATGGCTTCTTAAAAAAAACGCTGCTGCGGCGATGATGGAAGAGGATGTGGTACAGGAGGAGGAGGAGGAAGAGGGATCATTTCATAGGGTTTCCGGCCAGTCATTCACAAGTGGCTCCAAGGGTGGGTTCCTGCACCCACAAACACCAGGTACACAATTGTTCAGCCAGGGCACAGATCTGGAGGATGAGGAGGTTGAGGATGAGGTGATGTAGGAGGAGGAACCTTGTTCACAGCAAGGTGGCACCCAAACTGGCTCATGGCCATCACTGGTGCATGGCTGGGGGGATACAGAGGACACAGACGATACACCTCCCACAGAGGACAGCTTGTCGTTTCCTCTGGGCAGCTGGCACATATGAGAGATTAAATGCTGCAGTGTCTCCGCAACAACCGTCCAGTTGTGCCCACATTTAAACTTGTGCTGACTTCTCGGTGGCCACGGTGCTGGATCCCTGTTACAAGGACAACGTACCATTCTTAATTCTGTCACTGGAGCGTGATCGTAAGATGCGCGAGTACAAGTGCACGCTGGTAGACGCACTGCTAGTGACATTCCCACCTGACAGCGGGGGCACAGTGGAAGAACAAGGTGAAGGCAGAGGAGGAGGAAGGGGTCACCAACAAAGCTGGGGCACCACCAGTACCTCAGAAGGAAGGGTTAGCATGGGCGAAATGTGGAAAAGCTTTGTCAGCACGCCACAACAGCCAGCACCACCAGCTTATATGGAACGTCTTAGCAGGAGGCAGCATTTCAGCAACATGGTGAAGCAGTATGTGTGCACACGCCTACACGTACTGAATGACAGGTCTGCCTCCTTCAACTTCTGGGTCTCCAAATTGGGCACATGGCCTAAGCTTGGCCTTTACGCCTTGTATGTTACATTTTCGGGTAATATTCACAGATTTTTGGCTGTGATATACCCCTGCTCTACCTATTAGACAGGTAAACAAATTTCACTAATTTGTCTGTTACATTTTCAAATTAAATTCACCAATTTTTGGATGTGTTGTACCCCTGCTCTACCTAGTTGACAGGTTAATACATTTCACAAATTTTTCTGTTACATAGTTGGGTGACATTCACCATTTTTTGGGTTGTGATAGACCCCTGCTCTACCTAATGGAAAGGTTAATAAATTTCTAAAAAAATTCTGTTACATTGTGGGGTGACATTCACCAATTTTTTGCTGTGATATAACCCTGCTCTACCTAGTTGACAGGTTTATAAATTTCGCTAATTTTTCTGTTGCATAGTTGGGTGACATTCACCAATTTTTGGCTGTGATATACCCCTGCTCTACCTAGTGGACAGGTTAATACAGTTCACAAATTTTACTGTTACATTCTTGGGTGATATTTTACTGTTTTTGCCGTGAATAAACCCTTGCTCTGCATAGGTGACAGGGACCAAAATTGTAAAAAAATAATCTGTTCCATTGGTGGGTGACATTAACCCATTTCTGGCGATGAAAACCCCCTGCTCTGCATAGGTGACAGGAAATAAAAATTTGTCTTTAATTGGCCCTTTCATTCGATCCTTCCGCTTTAATAACTTGTCCCACATTTCAGCTTGATCACATTGCTGCCATTGACCTCCCTTGAATGTAGTCTCCCTTTCTCACGCTCTCTCTCCGGAGTAGAACCCTGATTCGCCGCTAACCGTGATCAAATGGTAGATGCAGAAAAGAACATTGAAAGCTGATAGAGAAGATATCCAACTGGATCGTGGACGTCACAGGGACGTGCGATCAGGCAGAAGTTATCTAAAGTTAACAAAGCCGCAGCAGGGCCTCTCCTGTCTAACGTTTCCAAATCGAAAATACCCCAGTGACATTTCCTATAATTTTTAAATAATCATTCCAGTAACAGGGCATCTTAAGAGTCCTTTATTGTTATTTATCGTCACTACCTCGCGCCCCCTGCTTTACTTAGAAGCTTCGGCTTCAATAATTTGTCCCACAATTCAGCTTGATCACATTGCAGCCATTGACCTTCCTTGGATGTGGTTTCCCTTTCTCACTCTCCTTCTCCGGCGTGGAACCCTGATTCGCCACTAATCGTGATCAACATGGTAGACGCAGAAAAGAACATCGAAAGTTGATAGAGCAGATATCCAATTGGATCGTGGACAACACGGGGACGTGAGACATGGTGGAGCAGTATGTGTGCATACGACTACACGTACTGACTGATGGGTCTGTCCCCTTCATCTTCTGGGTCTCCAAATTGGGCATATGGCCTGAGCTTGCCCTTTATGTCTTGGAGGTGCTGGCCTGCCCTGCAGCCAGTGTATTTTCTGAACGTTTGTTTAGCACGGCTGGAGGGGGTTATAACAGGTTATATTTCCCAATGTTTTGGGGTGTACCCTAATTTAAACAAAAAAATAAAACCAAAAAGCAGGGTAGGCTACCTCCTCATCCTCACCGCTGCTTTCACCTACAACTACACATCCACCACCTCCTCAACCTCCTGCTCCATATGGACCTCGTCCTCCAAGATCAAGATTATTACTTTTTATTTTTACGTATTTTATGTTATTTTAAGTCATTTCCCTATCCACATTTGTTTTCAGAGCACTTGTCATGCTCTTAACCACATTTTGCTGCCATTTGCAGCCTTCTAGCCCTTTCCTGTGACTTTTTTACAGCTATTTTAGTGCTCAAATGTTCGGGTCCCCATTGACTTTAATGGGGTTCGGGTTCGGGGTCAAGTTCGGGTCCCGAACTCAAACTTTTTTGTGAAGTTCGGCCGAACCCGTCGAACCCGAACATCCAGGTGTCCGCTCAACTCTAATGACGTCATTACACACTATGTGAGATTTTGCATGGGAGCTTCAATCAAGATGGCCGCAGCAACATCTTTGTGCTCAAATGGATAAGGTGAGTATTATTTTTCTAAACCCTTGAAAAACCTAAATTTTTACATCAGATGCCACAATTAGCAATGAATGCAGCATCTGTGGGGCTCAATAAAAGGGGGCAGTGAAATCACCGTTCCCCGTCAATGTGTCCGCTACTTACAAAGAATTGTACTTCATGATGAAGTATTTTGTCACAAAGCGAATTTCTTTTTGAAATTCGGAGAAGCACAATGATCATTTTCTTTTCACTTCACACATACTTACTACTTTGTGTTGGTCTATTACATAAAATCCCAACAAAATACATTTAGAGGGGTTATCCTGGAAAAGATAATGATGACTTATCCTCAGGATAAGTCCTCATGATCACATCATCGGGGGTCCAAGTCCTGGCTTCCCTGTCGAACAGCTGTTTCATGGATCGCGTGCACTCACGATGCAGTATTCTGTCAGCTTTCCAAGGACAGCACCATACATTGTATAGTGGCAGTGATGGGTATTGTAGCTAAGCCCCATTGTCTTGAATAGTGCTGAGCTGCAACTAGACCATGTGACTGATGTACAATGATGTCACTGGCCTAGGGAGAGGTTGAGGCGCTCAAAGCCTCTTCTAACAGCTGATTGCCGGGGTCCCAGGTGTTCCACGACCACAGATCTGTTATTGATGGCCTATCCTGAGGATGTCATAAATATCTTTTCCTGGATAACCCTTTGAGGTTTGTGAGTGTAACATAAAAAAATGTGGAAAGGTTCAAGCGGTATGAATACTTTTTCAAGGCACTGTAGCTGAAGGGCCAGAGGCCATCCATTTTGACTAACAATTCTTATTTTTAAAGGAAACCTGTTATCTACTTTACGCAGCTCTCACTGAGGGCAGCATAAGGAAGTGACAGATATGCTAATTTTAGCAGTGTGTCAGTCATGAGCTAAAAGGAAGAGGTTGCCAAGAACCAGCATCATAATCATGGCATCTTGGGCCTGGAAAAGAGTCACAGTTACCTGAGAAGAGTCATGCAAGAGAACAAAGCACGTCCCACGGCGCAAATTACCGTCAGCCAGTCACCAGGATCAAGAAGGAATCTTTTATTGCAGCGATACAACGCGTTTCGGGGAATCACTCCCCTTGATCAGGTACAAAAAAGCTGCACAAGGGTAACAGCACAAAGCTACACATATTTATACTTACAAACATACCGCCTTAAGGGGGTCACAAGGTCAAAAGGGACGAGTTTTGGGTGTTGCTAAATGAACAATGGCAAATATAATGTGCATATCAGCAGGTTCTCATAATAGACCGCCGATGTGCACATTCTAAACACATTTATATTATATGGAGCAGAAAAAACGCACTGGTGACAGTCCGTTTTATACCCTATGGAGTATGCAATTAGAAGCGCATCACAGAGCGCATCGCAGAGGTCTCTGGTCGCGCAAGATGATGATGTAATCCTATTAGGAGTCCAGGACCTGTGTCACATGAGCGGATCCTGGTGAGGGATGGAGATTCTGTGTCACATGAGCGGATCACATGAGGACCGTTGCTTAGTTACAGAGATGTTTCAATGGTGAGGGGGCCGTCCTCTGTGAGGAAGCTGACCCACATCATTCGGCCTGACGTCAAGTGAGCCGCATCACATGGACAGATTCCGGTCACGTGAAGGCCGTTACCTAGTTGCAGAGACGCTTCAATGGTGAGAGAGCCGTCTGACTTGCGCTTTTTCGGCCTGACATCGCATAATAAAGTAAGATCTTGTGAGGGCCGCTTCTATGTGACAGAGGGCGCTCTCATCTGAAGACTGCTATGATACAACAAGAACATTTGTAAGGACATTTACAAAATACAAGAATAGTATTCAAATGTATAGTAAAAGAGGGGGAGGGATCATATAATAGAAAGATCATATACATGTAATGATACCCTACAGATACAATGATTCGATTCCTGAGAGAAAGAAAGTATTACAAATACATGTATAACAAAGTGGCATAATATAACCTTAAAAAGATTTTTTAGGGTGAATATTAAAATTGTTAAATATATGTAGATAAGGCTGCCGTGCAGCCTGTATTTGTGGGAGGGGCATAGGCCCCGCCCCCTTGCTATATATTCCTAGGAGTGCAAGGGACGGGACGTGCAGCCAGGTACCTGGTACTTCCGGTTTACGTCTGGTTCCTGCACGTCCCGCTCCCTTAAGCCTCGGTCTGGGTAAGTATTGGATCGGCTTTTTCGGCTCGTTTTGGTCAGCTCAGGTAAGCAAGGAATCCGATGCTGGTCGGGTCCTTACCACAGTGCGGGGGGGCGGAGCACGGCTGATCAGGTCCTCACTTCGCTATGGGGGGGCGGCGCAGACACGCTGGGGGGAGTGCCGGGGCACTGCTCGTTTCCTCGTGGCAGGCCGGGCGGCACAGGCAGATCGCGTACGGGCGTGTGTTCCGGGGGCGGCCGCGTGTGCCGGTTGCTAGGCACGCTCGGCGGCTCCGCCCCTGGTAACGCTTGCACCATACATGAGAACCCCGCCGGCAGCTGGGGGTCTGCGGGCTTGTTAGCAGAGGCGCATGTTCACCTGCACGTGCACATCATTAGGCACGTGGCTGGTTTCATTGGGAAGCTTCTGTCTCACACTGTCCATACACACATCATATTGGTGGCAATACGTGACAGTTACATCATGCCTCCATAGTTTTATCTGAGGCCATGTCCATATCTCCTGCAACTTCGGTGGTCTGTTGGGGAGGAGCACACTACCGGAGTTTACCTTATCAGGCATGTGTAGATACGACCGCTCCACGTGGTCCATTTGCATACATTTTACCTGGATCCAACAGGTATCCGGTGGGTTCTTGCATCATTGCCATTGGTCAGCCGATATTGTTGACTTGTTGGGGCTCTCCGTGCTGGAGCAGCAGTTGCCTGCGTTCTGTGGTAGGCCTGTGGCTCCGGCGGGAAAGCTGGGCTGGCCCTGCTAGGAAAAATATATATATATAAATAAATAAAAAAAATGGTAATTCTCCATACCTTTACATTGTTGTCATGCATCATCATATTTCAGTGGCTGCTTCTGTTCGGTTATCTGACGCTTCAGGCCATTCCAAGGATTCCCTTACTTACAGTAGGTGGTACGTTCTGATTTGTGTGCGGGTATTGTATGTGTCACGGTGGGTTTGGCCGCAGGCACTTTCACACGTCTTCAATATGTCATGTCCGCCGCATCGGTGGCATGTTGTCCCACTTGGCACATCCTGATTGTCATACTCGTCTCTCTCGTTGCTTGTCTGCTTGAAATGTTCAGGCGGTATTCTGTCAGCCACCTCGGTGACACATGATTCTGCCTGGAACGTCCAGGTTGCCACTTTGTCAATTGTGGTACATCTGCTTGAAGCGTTCAGGCAATGTTGCGTCCGCCACGCCAGTGGCATGTGGTCCTGCCTGGAGCGTCCACGGTGTCATTCTCGTCTCTTGTGGCATGTCTGCTTGAAGCGTTCAGGCAATGTTACGTCCGCCACGCCGGTGGCATGTGGTCCTGCCTGGAACTCCAGGTTGTCGCTTTGTCTATTGTGGTTCGTCTGCTTGAAGCGTTCAGGCTTTGTTGCGTCTGCCGCTTCGGTGGCATGTGGTCCTGCCTGAAACTCCAGGTTGTCATTTTGTTTATTGTGGTTCGTCTGCTTGAAGCGTTCAGGCAAATATTACGTCCGCCACTCCGTGGCACAGTGTCCTGCCTGGATATCCAGGGTGTCTTTGCATCTCATGTGGTACGCCCGCTTGAAGCGTTCAAGCATTGTTATGTTGGTCACTCCAGTGACAGGTGGCCTACCTGGAACGTCCAGGTTGCCATGCTCGTCTCTTGTTGCACGTCTGCTTGAAACGTTCAGGCAAAGTATGTCTGCCACGCCGGTGGCACGTGGTCCTGCCTGGAACATCCAGGTTGTCATATTCGTCTCCTGTTGCACATCTGCTTGAAACATTCGGGCTAATGTTACGTCTGCCACCCCGGTGGCACGTGGTTCTACCTGCACGTCCGGGTTGTCTTACTCGTCTCTTGTTGCACGTCTGTCTGAAGCGTTCAGGCAATGTTGCGTCATTGTGTCCTGTCTAATATGTCCAAGGGATCTTTTCACCAGTCTTGGCACACATCCACCCATAGCAGCATGCATGACCTAGCAGCACGCCCGGGGGGGGGGGGGGGGGGCACGTCATCCTGGGCTGTTGGCTATTCTGTTCCCATCATTGTTGCCTACGGCCTGACGCAACCAGGTTGGTTATCTTTCCAGTACATTTAAATTTTCTTACTTGTTCTTTGTTTATACAGCAGCACGTTTCGGGTCTCAGTACCTTTGGTTCCCCATAAACAAGGCCTCCACCTCGGTCGGTGGTACGGGCCTCCAGTACGGTATCATTACCATTTTCATCAAAATCCATATCCAGGTGAGTATCAATTCAGGTCCATCAGGCCATAATCCAGGGGCAGTTGTTCTGGTAGGGGCAAAAAAAAATAAAAAAAGGGGGGGGCCATCGGGATGTCCAAGACACGCCTGGTGTCCACACAAGTAACAAAGGTTTTGTCCTCAGGTGTTTTCCAGGGCGTAGAGTGATTGCAGCGCGGTCAACATGTCCCAGGCCTCAGACATCGACGATGCCTCGTCCATTTCCGGGTCCGTGGTTTCCGGTCTGGCTGGTCACGGATCCCTGAGGAACTGGACAATTCCGAAACTGGTGGCCGAATTGAATAGGAGGGGCATCAGTCACCCGGCTTCGGCCAGGAAAGCCGAATTTTATAGGCTGCTGGTGTCTAGCCTGGTCCCATCCAGTGAGCAGCTGGCAGTACCTACTATCCAGTCATCACTGGCTCAGTTGAATGCCACTATGGGGAGTCTGGCTGCCTCGGTAGCGGACATCCAGCACAGGGTCATGGAGCTGGAGTCCAGGGCTTCCACCTCTTCACAGTCAGTGGCGCCCGTGATGGCAGTATCAGGGCCGTTGGCGGGTTCCCCAGGTATGTCTTCTACGCCGCCGGCCATTGTCCCGGCTCATTTTGTGGTAGAGAACATTAGGAGGGATATACTGGCAGGCAAAGAAGTCAACCTGGCATCTATCCTTATAGCATCCCACGATGCGAGCACAGAACCATTGATTGCGGGGAGGTGTCAGTGGTGATGAGGTCAAAGGATGCCCGGTTGAATCGCAAGCTGTCCATACCGGAGTTTGTTCTCGCATTCAGCTTATTCAGAGACGTCATTCGCTCGGCTCAGCCTAATAGAAGGGAGGAGCTGGACGCCTATTTGTACCAGGTCACTGATTTGGGTCACAAGTATGGGGGCTCGGCGTTCTATGACTATCACCGGTCCTTCGCGGCTAAGGCCGCAGCCTCCCTAGCACAGTTCCAATTTATGACCAATTGGGCTGTGCTGGATATGGAGCTGTTCTGCAGGCATTTTGCTGGTCTCCGAGCCCCCACTTGTGGCGCATGCCAGTCCATTTTTCATGCCACGGAATGGTGCCCCAACGAGGCATCCGCCCATCCGGACAGAGCCCTTCCGGGAACGTCGGGGTCCTCATGGACAAGTTTGGCAGGCCTATTATGTATCTGGGCAAGAGCCAGATATGCAATAATTTCAACTTCGGTCACTGCATGTTCAGTGGGTGCAGGGCCCTGCACGTGTGCACGGTCTGCTTTCGGGCACATCCCAGGTCCACCTGTCCCAAAAACTCTGCCAAGCAGGCATGACTGACCGACGTCAACGTGGATCTCCTGGAGACGCTCCTGGGAGGTCATGACGATCGGCAGTTCGTGCAACACTTGATCACTGGCCTGTCTCTAGGGTTCCACACGGGATTGGTGGCCCTGCCACATTCGAATTGGGAGTGTGAGAACCTCCTCTCTGCCAGACAAGATCCTGAGGCGGTGCAAGCGGCATTATCCTTGGAGTTGAATAAAGGTTTCATCATCGGCCCTTTCGACTCGATCCCCTTTGAAGTTTGGAGGGTCAACCCGATTGGAGTGGTGGCTAAGAAAGGCTCAAATAAAAAAAGGCTGATCTATGATCTCTCTGCTCCTCATTCCTCCCACATCCCTAGTATAAACTCTCTCATACCGTCAGAAGAGTTCAGCATGACATACTCCTCTATCGATGAGGCCATTCAGTTAATTCTCAAAGCAGGCAGGGGGGCTTGGTTGTCTAAAACTGATATTGCCGATGCCTTTAAATTGCTCCCGATCCTCCCGCAACTGTGGCAATATTATGGCATCAAATGGGCAGGCAGATACTACTTTTCCAATCGTCTAACGTTTGGCTCAAAAAGCAGCCCTTGGCTGTTTGACCGGCTGGCCCAGGCCCTGCACTGGATTCTGGTTGAACATGGGCAGGCTCCTGTGTGTATCCACTACCTGGATGATTTCCTGCTGGTGGAGCACCCCTCCCGTCAGCCCTCCGGTTTATCCTCCCTGCTGGAGTTGTTTTCGGCGCTTCAGGTTCCGGTCGCCGCGGGGAAGACGGTCGGTCCTTCCTCAACGATCACCTTCCTGGGCGTCATTCTGGATTCTGTAAAGACAGATCCGGTTAGCCATCCAGGAGGCGGACAAATCCTGCTTCCTGACCAAGACAAGTCTCCAATCCTTGCTGGGCCGGCTGAACTTCGCCATGAGGGTCATGCCCCAGGGGCGCACCTTTGTGTCTCGGCTCTTGCTGCTCCTGCCATCAGCCCCGGAACAGGACAGTGTCGTCCGTTTGGACCAACAGGCCATGGCAGACCTGTCCATGTGGAACACGTTCATGTCCTCATGGAATGGCGTCAGGTTGTTTATTCCCCCCCGGGACCCATCCTCTCCCACGGTCTATTCTGACACGGCCGCATCCAAGGGCCATCCCAGATTATGCTGGACGGGCAGGCCCTTCGGTCTTCTCCCTTGTTGGAGATTATCCAGTGGTGGCAGCAGCCCATGTATGGGGTCACGTTTGGTCAAACTCAAGGGTATTATTCATTACCGATAGTCAGGACTTGGCCGACATCATCCGCAATGGCAGAGCCAAATCCCCTAAGATCATGTCTCTTATGCGTATGCTGGTTTGGTTGTCCATGGTACACAATTTTTGCTTTGAGTGCTTCCACATTCAGGGTTCCAAGAATACGGCTGCTGATGCGCTGTCCAGGTTTAACGTCGATGTCTTCTTTCAGAACATGCCACTCGCAGACGCAACAGGGGCAGACGTTCCGGCATACAGCGACCTGGTGTGGGACTAACATCATTGATCAGCAAAGCAAAGGACCTGTTGCACCAGAGCTTGTCTGAAAATACAGTCAGGAACTATCGTACGGGCAGGAATCTGTTTAGGAAATTTGCAGAGAGTCATCCACAGGGCGACGTGGATGACGTGTCATTTATTATGGCCTTCATCGCGCATTGCCATGCCAACCTCGGACTCGCTCACAATACCATCCGCCTGTATTTAGCGGGAGTGCAACATCAGTTCACGTTGGACAATCCGCCCCGGATTTAATTCTTTACATCACAGGCCATCAAGGCCGCGCTCCGGGGCGTTGAGAAAGCCGGTGCAAGCAGGCCGGTGGTCCGGCAACCCATGTCCGGCTCCTTATTTAGGCAATTGTCCTTGGCTCTGGATGGTGATCCTTTTGGGCCCTTGATTAGCACAATCATCAAAGCCGCCCTTTACCTAGGGTTTTACGGGTTCCTTCGTCCAGGGGAATTCACCACCGCCGTCCGCAACGGCCGTCATCTCCAGAAGCAGCACTTGTCCTGGCATCACGACCTGTTTGTGCTGAGCATTCCATCTACCAAGACCGCTCAGACAGGGCCTCCAACCCTGGTGTCTTTCTACCCCTCACACAACGCCTGGTGCCAGGTCAAGGTGCTGTGTCAGTTATCTGTGGCCCTGCAGGCAGCAGCAGCAGACAGCCCCCTACTCCCCTTCAATGGAGGGCCGTTGTCCACGCCCCAGTTCATGTGTAGAAAGGAAGATGGCTTCGGCAGCATATTGCAGTATCAAAATATTCTTTTATTCGTACCTCCAGACACAATTGGCAACGTTTCGACTGTCCACCAGTCTTTATCAAGCCTAATGACACCAATGCTGGTAGGCATATATATACCCCCCCAACATTAAAATACACACCCCACATTACATCATCATGGCCAATCAATACATAATGGAATGCATCTGTACATGTTGCTACTTACTGCGACTGACATGACCGCCATCTCCGTAATGTGCGCCTCGGCGTGCTATCATTTCCACTGCGCAGTCGCGGACTTTGCATACCGGAAGTATCATCCGTCACCATGACTCCGGACGGCAATGACGTCTCCAACCAATGAGCTGCTGAAAGCAGTCATTGTCGTCATCGCCTGCGCGACTATCACGTGACACCTAGTACGGTGCGCACAACCGTGCGTCAATCTCGTGGGTCACATGGATAGCACAGCCAATGGAGACACAGTGCAGGTATTGGAGTCATGGTAACGGCGACGCCGTAGTTAGCGCAACTTGCCATATAGAGATGTGCATAATCCATATAGAAAAAAGGATAAGAATGTGCATAATCCATATAGAAAAATGGGTGGATCGGCATTATACAGTATCAGATCACGGACCACAATAGTGATCACTACACTCTCAAAAAACAATCAGAGTATGCACATGCACATATCTACGGAGATGGAGACAATGTACAGCGCAGCATAAAGCAATCATGTAGGATCATGATATACAAAATGTATTATCCATGATATCGAACATCAAAAACTATGAAAGGCATTTTAACATATACATTTAAGAACCCTTGTAATCGGGATGTGTAACACATATTAAAAATCAATATGATGTCCCTATACTTAAAAGGACAATGCAGCGACCAATGTCAATCGATGGATGAGACGTTAAACTCTAAATTTAAACCGTAAGGTTGAAGGGATCTAAGGGTATGGATCCACTTAAGCTCCTTTTTCGTAAGTATTCCCTTCCTGTCCCCTCCCCTTCTTAGATACCCAACGCTATCGATTACTTGAAATCTAAGTTGATTGATGGAATGTTTGCAATCAATGAAGTGTTTTGCAACCGGTTTGTCAATGGCTCCTGTTCTTATAGTGCTTTTATGTTTGTTGATTCTTTCCCTCAGTTCCATTGTGGTCTCTCCCACATATATTAAGCTACATGGACATTGTATCATGTAAACCACATCTGTGGATTTACATGTGTAATGTCCCTTGATCTTAAACCGTTTGCCACTATAAGGATGAGTAAAACCATCACCCTTCATGATGCAACTGCAGTTGCAGCAGGAAAGGCAAGGGAAATTACCATTCTTAAGTGGTGCTAGTCTTTTCTGTTTGTCAGTATCCTTACCCCCTATATCCGCTTTAACCAATCTATCCCGTAGGTTGGGGGTCCGTTTGTATGCCATCATTGGGGGGACAGAGAATTCTTTAACTGCTGGTAATCCTTTCTGAAGGATCTGCCAATCCTGTCGTAGGATGGTGGCAATATTACTACTGTCACACCCAAAGATGGATACAAATGGGATTCGGGCGGTCTCTTGTTTCTGTGGTTTCCTAACCAACGTAGATCCACGTTTCATGGATGCAATCCTATGTTTGGTACGGTTAATTCATTTGTTGGGGTAGCCTCTCTTGGAAAATTTCATACACATCTCATCCATCCTATATCCAAACTGGGTGTCATCGGATACAATGCGACGTACCCTGAGTAGTTGACTCCATGGGAGAGAACTCACCATGGTCTGAGGGTGATTACTATCATACATTAGCAGGGTATTCCTGTCTGTAGGTTTCTGGAACAGATCAGTGCTGATCCTTCCATTGTGCACCTGAATTCGGACATCGAGGAACTGCAGCTCACGGGCAGAATGCATCACGGTGAACCGCAGGTCCCGGACCCCAGAATTCAGGTGCACATGAAAGTCATCCAGCTCAGGTATAGTGCCTGTCCATATCAGGAAAATGTCGTCGATGTAGCACCACCAACACAGAACTCTCTCAAAAAACGTGGAGCGATACACCAGCCGATCCTCGACCTCCGCCATAAAGATGTTTGCGTAGGTGGGGGCCACATTGGACCCCATCGCCACACCACGCTTTTGTTGGTAGAAGGTGTCCCTGAAGAGAAAATAATTTCTCCTCAGGACCACCTCCAGGAGGGCCAGGATCAGCCGGCGCGCTCCCAGAGAGAGTTCCGTGCCGGCCAGGGCCACATCGACGACATTTAAACCATAAGAGTGATCGATGGATGTATACAACGATACAACATCAAAACTTACAAGTAAAAACTCAGCCGGCAAAACAAGTGAATTCAACTTGGTCAAGAAATGGCCAGTATCTCTGACATAGGAGGGGGCCGTGGTCGCATGGATCCGCAATACCTTATCCAAAAAGATGGATATCGGATTGAAGATGGAACCCCTGCCCGACACTATAGGTCGGCCAGGGGGATCCACCAAACTCTTGTGGATCTTTGGTAGAACATATATTACTAGTGATGAGCGGGAGGTGCCATATTCGATTTCGCGATATTTCGCGAATATTCGAATGAATATTCGTGTTATATTCGTCGAAATCGAATATTCGTAATTATTCCAATTATCGCGAATAATATACGATTTTTTTTTTCGCGTATTGCGATTATTTATCTTGATAGTATAAGGCAACGTTCCTATGCTAATTGACTATGGCTAGGCTAATATGTGTATTTTACGAAATTTCGTGATTTGCTCTAACTTCGTCTCTTAGAATATTACGAATATTCTAAAAGACGAAGTTAGAGCAATATTACGAAATTTCGTAAAATACACATATAGATTGTAATTTAGCTAATATACTGCTATAATCCCTTTTTTTGCCTCTTTTTTTTTTTTGCCTCTTCTGAACTTAAGTTTTGTAAAATATGTACACTATTAAAAAATATTACTATAGCAGTATATTAGCTTAAATACAATCTATGTGTATTTTACGAAATTTCGTAATATTGCTCTAACTTCGTCTTTTAGAATATTCGTAATATCCTAAAAGACGAAGTTAGAGCAATATTAAGAACATTTGCAAAAGCCGAAATTGCGATGCGAGTAATATAATACGAAATAATCGCATGAAGATTTCAACTTAGCACTGCTATATTCCATATTCTAGCCTAATATGGAATATAGCTGTGCTAAGTTAGCACTGCTCTATTCCACACTAGGCTAGAATATGGAATATAGCAGTGCTAAGTTGAAATCTTCATGCGATTATTTTGTGTTATATTACTCGCATCGCAACTTGCGAAATTTGCAAATGTTCTTAATATTGCTCTAACTTCGTCTTTTAGAATATTACGAATATTCTAAAAGACGAAGTTAGAGCAATATTACGAAATTTCTAAAAGACGAAGTTAGAGCAATATTACGAAATTTCGTAAAATACACATAGATTGTATTTAAGCTAATATACTGCTATAGTAATATTTTTAACAGTGTACATATTTTACAAAACTTAAGTTCAGAAGAGGCAAAAAAAATTAGAGGAAAAAAAAAGGGATTATAGCACTATATAAGCTAAATTACAATCTATATGTGTATTTCACGAAATTTCGTAATATTGCTCTAACTTCGTCTTTTAGAATATTCGTAATATTCTAAAAGACGAAGTTAGAGCAATATTAAGAACATTTGCAAATTTCGCAAGTTGCGATGCGAGTAATATAACACGAAATAATCGCATGAAGATTTCAACTTAGCACTGCTATATTCCATATTCTAGCCTAGTGTGGAATAGAGCAGTGCTAACTTAGCACAGCTATATTCCATATTAGGCTAGAATATGGAATATAGCAGTGCTAAGTTGAAATCTTCATGCGATTATTTCGTATTATATTACTCGCATCGCAACTTGCGAAATTTCGTAAAATACATATATAGATTAGATTGTAATTTAGCTAATATGGAATATAGCAGTAAGTTGAAAACGCCACTGACTGGAGCAGCCAGGAAGCCAGGAATCCAAAGGACAGGTAAGAACAACTTTAGAGAAGTGGGAAAGAAAAAAAATATTATAATAAAAAAAAAAATACGAATATTCGAATTCGCGAATATATAGAACGATATTCTAAATATTCGCGAAATCTCGAAATTGCGATATTCGAGAAAAAAATTCGTAATTCGAATATTCGCGCTCAACACTATATATTACAGGGGTAATCGGATGGCTCACATGTAAAAAGCTTTATAGTTCATCATCGATGACTCCCTGGCTGAGGGCCTCATCCAATAATACCCCTATGACACATGCTATATCAAACTTAGGATCTTTGCTCAACATTTCATAGACATTAGCATCCCCTACCTGTCTTATGATCTCATCAATATATTTACAGGTAATCATAACGACCACGGCACCCCCCTTGTCGGCTGGTTTAATCGTCAATTGTTTGTTATGTTCCAGTTCAGACAAAGCCCGCCTCTC